>NC_137618.1:9459958-9677458 GCF_963280865.1 Gymnoscopelus braueri | reverse complement strand
AACGAGGACTTTAACACCTCCCTCACCTCCACCACAGCAGAGAGGTCGTGACCCCTGCTTCTCACCTCCCGGACCCTGGCTCTGATTACTTGAGGAGACGAGAGAAACAAAATACATGTTGTATTTGATACTGTAGAACCGGTGGCGGTGGTTCTCAAACTTTTTTAATTTCAAGGACCCCTATGCACTAAGCCAGTGGTTCCAAAACTGGGGACCGGAGTCGGGACCCCCAGGGGGGTCCCCAAATTATTCTGAGGGGTCCCCAGAGGATTAGCTTAATGTGCAACATTGTTTTCACTCTCAACAGTAAACAAACCAACATACAGTATAAGTGAATACAGGGTATCTGTACATTTTTAAAGTGCCAATTTAAGGACTTTTAAGACCTTTTTAATACCAAATTGGCCAAATTGTGCCTTGTGAGCTTGTAGATCGTCTATTTTCACAACAAAATATTATCAGTGGAACACTAAATGTAATGCCTACAATTCCAAGTAATTGTCAGGGTGGGGGGTCCCCAGTTCAAATAAGATTATTTAGGGAGTCGTGGACTGAAAAGTTTGGCAACCCTTGCACTAAACCATGGACCCCTAATAACTCTGAGAGTATACTACTACTACAGTAATGGTACCAAATGGACCCGTAAGGGTCCAGTCCATTTGGTTCCATTCACTCTCTCTGAGGTACAGAGTGATAAGGGTCCATTTGGTTCTTGACTATGAAACATTTAGCTGAGGACCAACTGGGTCGTAGATTGACTCTACAGTTATATAATTGTATTTATATAGTGCGAAATCACAACATGTTGTCTCAAGACACTTTTACACATACAGAGACCCAACAATCCCCCCATTAGCATGTGCTTGGTGGCGGTGGCGAGGAAAAAAATCCCCTTTTAAAGGAAGAAACCTTGAGTAGATCGTAGATCTTAGATCTAGGTGGGCGGTCATGCCTTGACCAGTTGAGAGAGAGAAGAGAGAGGGAGAGGGTGGGTGGGGGGACGCAAAGATAACAATAACAGCTATAATAACCAGCCATGGAAACCCACAATCCGCAGGCAGGAAGTTTCAAACCTACTCTTAAACATAGAGAGGGAGCCCGCCTCCCTGGACCAAAACTAAGAGACGCTTCCACATGATTCTAGAGACCACAGGAATCCAAGGCCACTCTCACTCATAAGCACTCTGGAAAATGTCCAGTGAATCAGGTCAGGGCATTGTCCGGTGTTGGCCTTTCACACATGTAGAACGCAACAGGGCAATGTCCGTTTCAGATGTGTTCTGACATAACTGTAAATTGTCTGTTTGATAAAGCGAGGGGCAGCGTATGGTAGGCGCATTAGCTACTCCCACTTAACAGCATGAGGGAGATGCCAGGATCAAATCTTTTTTATTCATTTCCTTCCACTGCACAGATGAGTTGAATTGCTTGACATGCAGTCTCCCATTGATGCGCCCACACACAAAAGACACGTCTTTCGTACCATTGTAGGCCTAATGTAGATGAGTTGCAACCAAAATGAGCAGTGGCTTGTTGCCCACATTACTACAAAAGGAAAGAGGTGTTGCTTGTGCTTTAACAATGTTTCATTTATGAGGCACTGATCACGGAAGTTCAATATGCGAATATTTCCGACTCAAACGGTAATAAAAACTGTTGAATGAATTAACTGGTTTTCAGTGAGCGTATCTCTCTCTCCAAACACCTCCGGGAGGGGAGGGGAGGCTCCTCTCTCCTCGACAATAAAAACATCACCAGCACACCCACTCACTCAATGTAAATTCACCGGACTATTACCTCGTCCGTTCGCACACTGAGTCGTTTGGGCTTGGTCGGATATTAAACACACTTAACTCAAGGGAGCAGGCAGTGTACAGTCCGCTGCATGTCAGGTACTACTCAGTCGGACATGTGAATATCTATTCACACATAGAGCCCCACCGGTTAATGTCTGGATAACTTCCAGTTTACAGTGCATGTGTGAAAGGTACTCTAGATACACAGTATGGCACTTTTATACGTGTTGATGTCTTATCTCCAACATAACCTGCTCCAGAGCAGGTTAGGTGTGCAGCATAAGTTACCGTGGCAATGTCAACCGGTAAGAAGTGAAATGTCTACATTAACATTTATCGTACATTTACCAACGGATCATCAAGGACACTCATCACCCCAGCCACAAACTGTTCACACCACTGGCTCGGGCCACGGCCAGGCAAGCGATACCTTGGCTTACAGCATGTATCAAAAGCCATTCCACCAGCTTCCATCTGGCAACCATACTGCTGAACTGCTGCATGTTGTCTTGTCAACACATGTTATTCCTTGACATACGTTACCAAAGGAAAATATGTCACTTACCATAGTTGTAGTTGTTCTTCAGATAGGTCTTCAGCCCCAGTCTAACTGCTTTACATTTACACCCATCTACACACACACACACACACACACACACACACACACACACACACACACACACACACACACACACACACACACACACACACACACACACACACACACACACACACACTATGGTGTATAATATAGCAGTGATGGCATAAACCATCTGTACAAATCTTCTTCATCTGTTCTGTTACAGCCAAACCAGTCACCCGCACATGGATGAATGGATATCGTTGTCGGGCAGAATCCTTGTATCTCCATGTTTCAACCTTTTTCTTTTGTGTGTGTGTGTGTGTGTGTGTGTGTGTGTGTGTGTGTGTGTGTGTGTGTGTGTGTGTGTGTGTGTGTGTGTGTGTGTGTGTGTGTGTGTGTGTGTGTGTGTGTGTGTGTGTGTGTGTAAATAGATGCCCTACTACTTTGTAATACAAAAGTGTTGTGCACAACGTGCGAAAATAGTCAATCTACAAGCTCACAACAGAGTAGACTAACTTGGAAACAAATTTCAGTTGAAAGTGAAAGTGGTTATGTGTGGGTTTTATAAATACTTAACCAATTAAAAGTATTAACAAGACTAAATGATAACTACATTGGATCCATTGATACACAGGTTATTTTTGTCCATTTCCTGAATAGTAACAGGTTTTAGACATAGCAAGGTTTCCACCCGACAAGCGACAATACAGATTGAATGATTTATTGATTGGTTACCATTGGGCCCTTTACAATGCAGGTTGTGGGAGTCCATGGGAAAGTCTGGACTGGATTCTGGAAAAGAATGGAGAACAGAACTTAATTATATCCCTGGCAAAAGACTTGTATTTTTGGTTTTGGTTGTGGGGAGGGACAAGCTGCTTAAAATAAATAAATAATACAGACATGATGACAGTAAATTAATCTAATCCAAACTATAGGATATGGACATGGTGAGATAGATTAGCTTCATCCTGCTATAGGTTAGATTGCTAACATATAGCCTTGTTCCCAGGCTTTTCTGCCGAGGAGAAAAGCCTGGTCACGACCTAATACAGAGAGTGTCTATAGGGGCGGGACTTCCGTCGTATGTACTTCCCCACAGAAACAATCATTTTCGACCAGTCACAACACTTGTCTCATTCACAGAGAATGTGAGCAGATTCGTAAAGCCTCTAGTCTACGTCATTTCCTTGGGCGGTACCTCCGCCAAATTCCGGTACTTCCGTTTAGACACTCAAACGGCTAGGTGTTGCCCAGCGTGTCTAACTATAGGATATGTACATGATGAGATAACGATCTATTCTAATCTTCTGTATATGGACATGATGAGATAACAATCTATTCTAATCTTCTGTATTATTATGTACATGATGAGATAACAATCTATTCTAATCTTCTGTATATGGACATGATGAGATAACAATCTATTCTAATCTTCTGTATATGTACATGATGAAATAACAATCTATTCTAATCTTCTGTATATGGACATGATGAGATAATAATCTATTCTAATCTACTGTATATGGACATGATGAGATAACAAACTATTCTAATCTTCTGTATATGGACATGATGAGACACTAATGTAATATATATATAGGATACAAACATGATTGGACAGTAATCTAATCTAAACCACTGGTTCTCAAACCTTTTCATGTCAAGGACTGCCGGACCTCCATCTGAAAATATTTTGTGCCAGGGAACAATTATATATTTTTTTAAATAGTCAAAGTATCAAATATTAAAAGACCACTTCACCCATCTTCATATAGTTGGTCCTCACTAATGCTCATTATAAGATGATGGCACCATTTATGTCTACTCACTCTGTCTCAGAGGAGGGCTGTGGACAGTTCAGAAACCTGCTTACCAGTGAAGGAATGGGGAATCGAAGCTAATAGAAATTACAGGCTTTCTATTACTGGAAAGTTAGCATGCTATAATAGAAGCCGTTGTTCTTGCATTATTACAAAATCAAATAAAAAATGTGAAATCTTGTTTGAAATGACCAAACCTGCCTACTGATGATGTCACAGTCCACAGCCCTCCTCTGAGACACAGAGTGAATAGACAAAAATGGTACCATATCATAATGAGTATTAGTGAGGACCAATGAGAAGGTTGGTAGGAAATGGGTGAAGTCGTCCTTTTACTAGTTTTGCTGGAGGACCCCCTGGAACCCCCTCAATGACCCCGGGGGTCCCCGAACCCCACTTTGAGAACCACTGCCCAATTATTGGTCAGTAATCCAACCCTACCTGCTCACCTGAACACTACACTACAGTAGATGTTCAGTCACTGCAGGTATCTCTTGAGAGTCATATGATTGATCGATATCTTCTCCAGCCAATCAGAGTGTTTGTCACACCCTACAGTAGATTGGTGCGGAGGGAGGATGCTAGCTGTAGGCGTGATATGAGGTCAAAAGGTCACACTCACCTGGGTTACACCTGGATGGGTCCTGGTAGTACGGATCTGAGACAGAAAGACATCGTCACTTCACTGATAGTATTCATTCATTCATAATATATAATAATAATAATATTGTCTCTCAAACTCTTTCATGTCATGGACCCCTAAATGTATATGTATTTGGATGCGACTCCCCCTTATGAAAAGGTTTTGCTGAGACCCCATAAGAGAAGATTGAGTTGTTAAAACGTTTAAAAAATAATTTCCAATCGTTCAAAATCTTTAGAAAATAGAAGATCTACAAGCTTGCGTTGTGAGCTTGTCAAGAGGGCTGTTTTCAAATAGCCTAAGTAGAAAAAAAGGGCTAAAGTGGTTAAACAGCTATATTAACTTATTTTGCTGGCGACCACCTCGAGCCCCCTCAAGGACCCCAAGGGATCACCGGACCCCACTTTGAGAACCACACAGGTTTACGGTATCTTCACCTCTTCCACTGTCCTCTGCTGATCAGGTACCGTCGTTAACCAGCAGGGGGCACTAGCTCAACAACAAGGACTCAATCCCCTGCTGGCTTCCTTCCCATGAACACTTTACTCTTGTGTTTGTTGGCCCACACTGCTGTCCAGGAGAGAACCCATGTGTGTGTGTGTGTGTGTGTGTGTGTGTGTGTGTGTGTGTGTGTGTGTGTGTGTGTGTGTGTGTGTGTGTGTGTGTGTGTGTGTGTGTGTGTGTGTGTGTGTGTGTGTGTGTGTGTGTGTGTGTGTGTGTGTGTGTGTGTGTGTGTGTGTGCGTGTGTGCGTGCGTGCGTGCGTGCGTGCGTGCGTGCGTGCGTGTGTGTGTGTGTGTCAGTGTGTGTGCTCATGTATGCTAATGTTTTTTGTTTGACTTGTAAATGATATATTTATTTATTTTGAAGAATTCATGTTTAATGCACCTACAGTATGAGATTCCACCTCTATTCGTTGTGGCCTGTTTGTTTTTAGTAGTTTATCTGGAGCAAGGAATGTCTGGTTTCTGGACTTATAAATAGAATATGCCCATGTCTCTCTCTCCTCATGTTATTTGTTTTCTGATAAGACGGTACTCGAGACTAAGCTGGGTTTTTCTTTTTTCAGACTTTTTATATGAAGATGCTGTTTTATTGGATGCATTGTCTTATCCAATGTTGTTTTATTACAACATAATAATAATAATAGTAATAATAGCAATAATAACAACAACAATAATAATAATAATTCTCGCTCCTACTGGTGCAGGTGTTTGATTGGAGGACCCTCCTCCCTGTAATCCGCATGAGCGAACATAACCGATATTCAAGCCTTTGCTTACTCAGTTCAGTGCTTGAACTGAGTGTTCAGTTCACTCAGTTCAAGCACTGAACACTCCTATGTTCAGTGCTTGACACCGTCGTGCGATGAACTATAAACTGGACTTAACACAATACACCTGTATCCTTATCCTCTCCTCCCTTTATAAATCGGGTGAGATTACATTACATGTCCCTTGATTAACCTGAACTTTTATTTTTTTCAGTCGGTATAGAGCTCTCGCCGTTAGACCACAAGGTCATGGGTTTGAGTCCGGGCACCATCAACTCAGCGTATGAGTAGCACGGCTTGGGTGCGGCCGGGCAAGTCGTGCGGTTAAGTACTGGGAGCTGAGGGTAGGTGTGGCGCTCCACGTCAGCCATCCATCTCCCAGGGGTCTAGCGCATTGTAATGGGTATAGATTTCCGCATTCTCGGCTAATACCGACAATAAGCCTCTCCGACCTAATTACTTTACTTACTTACTTTGCATTGTGGCTACGTGTGTGCGATATTTGAAATCAAAGCTGAAGAAGCCTTTTCCGCATTGAGATGCGTTGTGAACTTGTAGATCAGCTAGTTTCACTATATTTGAAATTGTGTTGTTAAGTTATAATGTACTTTTTCCCTTCCTAGAAAAGTAGCAACATTTTCAAAAAGTACAGTGGAGTGAAAAGTCATAAGTATCCAAAAATAAAAGTACAAGTACTAAATGTACTTTGTTACTGTCCCCCGCCGTTTTTTAGTCAGTTACCCAGCGTTGAACCTCTGTTCTTCTGGCCATAAATGGACACGCTCGGTGGTTTTACCGCCAGGAAAGCACATGTAGATACTTAAGCACCATAAATGTATACTACAAATCAACTCAACTCATGCAGGGCCGGCCTGACATTTTGGTGGTCAACGGTATATTGCTGTTTTGGAGTGTGGTCAGCTCAGGGCGGCCATAGCTTAGTGGCTAGAGAGGGCCGTCCGGGAAACAGACGGTCCCGGCCGGTTCCCAGCCCTAGCTGGTCTATGTGTGAAAGTGTCCCTGAGAAAAAATACTTGACGGTAGTGCAAGTGATATTTCTTTTTGGTTAAAATAAAGTTGTTTTTTTGTGTGTGTGAAAATGTTAATGCTTTATTTTCTGATAGTAATCATTGCTATAGATAGAGTGTTCAGTAACAGGGGTCTCCCTGTCTCTCCAGCTCTTTAGTAGCTGGAGAAAATAAATACATGTTCAGATTTGTCCAGTCAGGAGAGAGTACCCATTTATCAGTTTCAATGTTCTGTTCCCTTTCAAAAAACTTTTTTTAATCACTTCCAATTTCACTTGTTCCTCTATGAGTTCACTCTCCTGATAGGCAAAAAATGGTCTCCCAACCTGAAAATAATTATGTTTGTTTACTAAAGAGATGGGAACACAGTGAGACCCCGTTACACTCTATAGCAATGATTACTATCACAATACCGAGCTATTTATCACTTATTTTAACAAACAAATATACAGCATATCGTATCACTTTATGCAACGTAACCCCTATCTGCTCTTAGGGTACTGCATTAATAGCGCCACTGCTCGTAGGATGGCGAAATGCAGAGGACAAATTTCACGTATTATGTGCAAAAATACAGTGACAAAAATACCCCAAAGACTGGAGACCAAATTATTATAATAATTTATTATAATTATGCAAGCTGCCTGACATTTTGGTGGTCTATAGTATTGCTGTTTTGGAGTGTTTGGAATCTTGTGAATACTGCTGCTACTTTAAACTATCTAATAATCTAGTACTAATAGAAATAATATCACTTTAATATCGTCGCTATCGGGTGGGTCACTTTTCATGAAATGTAAAAAAGAACCAGCAGTGTTCCAATGATTAATATGTATTCGCAAGCTCTAGTTTTCTTTGGTTAAATATGTATTAAACCCACAGACACACTTAACGACTTACAACCTATTTTGGGCATGTCATTATTGGTCAATTTCTTTCAACACTTTTCAAAATCTTTTGAAAACATCCAGTCTACAAACTCGAGCTTGTAGATCTAAGTACATTTACTCAAGTACTGTACTTTGGGCTAGTTTTCAGTACTTTTACTTCTACTCCACTACAACTCGGAGACAAATATTGTACTTTTACTCCACTACAATTATTTGAAAAATGTAGTTACTAGTTACTTTGAAGATTTTGATTATTATCACAAAACATACATTAACCACGTCAACTACAGTATATATACATTTCGACCACTTGAAAATAGCCGATCTGCAAGCTCACATTGTGTCGCGATGCGACGCATTGTGAGCTTGTAGAAGATTTTTTATACATTTTGAACTTGTGAAATGGGACATTCTGCACAATGAGTACTTTTACTTTTGGTACTTTAAGTACATTTTTATACCAATACTTTTGTACTTTACTTAAGTACATTTTGAATTCCAGACTTGTACTTGTAACAGAGTATGTCTACATTGCAGTATTGATACTTTTACTTAAGTAAAAGTATGTTAGTACTTTTTCCACCACTGTACCTGGACCATCAGCCTTGACGATAGCTTCAGGTGAGATGCAGACTCCTCGGTCGTAGACGGGCAGCTCGGAGCAGGCCAGGCTGTCGGGCCAGGTGTGGTTGTAGCGCTTCATCACCGGCTCACAGCCGGACCTGGCTCTCTCACACACGGCCTTGCAGGGTTTAATGGGTTCATGTTGGAAGTCGATGGTGCAGATGGGAGCGTACATCGCACACAGGAAGAACAACAGGTCTGCGCTGCAGCCTGTCCCTGTACGCACACACACATGCATACACACACACACACACACACACACACACACACACACACAAAAGAGAGAGAGACAATGAGACACCATACAAATCCACATAAACTGTTCATTACGGACGTGAAGCCCAGTGACCATCAGTAGAAGACTGTGTTTGTACTGGTCAGCTCCCAGTGACCGAGAGTATAGAAGACTGTGGTTGTACTGACCAGTAGAATATTGATAGAGTACTGGTCAGCTCCCAGTGGCCAACAGATGAATACTGTGGATGTACTGGTCAGCTCCCAGTGGTCGACAGTAGAAGACTGTGGTGGTAGTACTTTTAATTTGGTCATCAATACAATCAAATCAATACAATGCCTTCATTTGTTATCATTGTAAACATAGACCAAAAAGGTGTAGGTTGAAGCCTTAGCTTATTGTGCCTATACCCTTTTAAGCTTTGAATAACTATCATGGTACTGGGCAGCTCCCAGTGACCGACTGTAGAAGACTGGTTCTACTGAATGTGTGTATTAAATGTGAAGCAGTTTGTACTGTCTGTCTGTCTGTCTGTCTGTCTGTCTGTCTGTCTGTCTGTCTGTCGGTCTGTCTGTCTGTCTGTCAGTCTCTCTCTCTCTCTCTATCCCCTTTTCTCACCTCTGTCTATAACCGTGACTAACTAGGTTAAAATAGGCTACTCATAATGAGAAGGTTAATAATTAAGACACTTCTATTTAACTGTGATGGGTTAATAATTAAGAAACTTGTAACACGTTAATAATCAAATAACTAAACAGGTCAATAAGACAGTATAACTAATGGGATAATAATTAAGACATTCATAACTAAGGGGCTAATCATGCAAGAACTCAGGTTAATACACCATAACTAACAGCATACAGTAGTCGTAATGTGACTCATGGGCTACTGTATAACTGATCGGTAATAGTAATTAAGGCACTCGTCATAAGTAAGGTTAATAATTAAGACACCCATAAACTGACAGGTTCATACCAAACTCACAAACTCAAAGATATGCCAGGAACCCCCATAAGAGAAGATTTTTACCACAGTAAATCAGCAGTGATTCTCAACAATTTTAATTTCAAGGACCCCCAGTTTGACACGCATTAGGCTACGGACCCCCATTTAATGGCATTTATAATTCTGGGACCCCGATTTATATTGTATTTTACTCTGAGAGTGTACAAATGAAACCAAATTTGGTTCCATTTGTACACTTGCAGAGTTACAGACCCATAAGGGTCCATTTTGTTCCTAACTATCTTTCATTTAGCTGCGGAACCCTTGGAACTCCCTCAAGGACCCCTGGGGGTCCCCGGACCCCACTTTGAGAACCACTGGTATAGTTGATTAGTTGTAGTCAGTCAGTCAGTCAGACAGACAGACAGACAGACAGACAGACAGACAGACAGACAGACAGACAGACAGACAGACACAGCCCTAGTTAATTAGGTATAGGTAGTTAGCTACTATAGTTGCAGTCAGACAGACAGTCTTACCTAGCAGTCCCTCAAACTGCTCTATGGCCAGCCCTAGTTAGTATAGTTAGGTAGTTATAGTTAATAAGGTAGTTGGATAGACAGTCTCTTCTTACCTAGCAGCCCTTCAAACTGCTCTATATGGCCAGCCCTATAGTTAGTTTAGTTTTAATTGATTGATGTACTTTATTTAGTAAGACATGAGAACATCAGTACATGGAAGTACAAATTCACAATACAAGGTCTACTAAACTGGGAGAGTCATTAAGCACTCAGCTTGTTTAAGATGAGATCCCCATGCACACACATCATGATGACATATAAGAGACAGACAGATATACACACTACTATACACAATGTCATACAATCAGCTTAGTTACTGGTAGAGTGAAAAAATAAGAGAAGAAAAATAAATGGGGGGGGGGGGGGTAGGGGTGGTAGGTTAAGACTTAGACAGGGGCAATTTTCGAATTGCAGCCTCCTGAAGGTGTATCTTTAGGGCAGTTTTGAAAGTGGGTAGGGTTTTACACTCCTTTACTTAGTTAGTAGTTAATAAGGTAGTTGGATAGACAGACAGATCTTCTTACCTAGCAGTCCTTCAAACTACTCTATGGCCAGCCCTAGTTAGTATAGTTAGGTAGTTATAGCTAATAAGGTAGTTGGATAGATCATTAGACAGACAGATCTTCTTACCTAGCAGTCCTTCAAACTGCTCTATGGCCAGCACAGCGTTGTCCTGGGTGCTGTGGTGGAGGTGGTTGGGCATCTTGGTCATGTTCCAGGGCATGGAGCGACACAGCGGGATGCGCACGGGCTCGCAGGACGCAGCCTGCGCGCCGGGCGCGCACGAGAAGAGCCACAGCACGCACACACACAGGCACAACATCATGATGACGAAGAAGAAGATGATGATGATGATGACAGCTCAATCACAACCACACTTCTTCTGTCCGATCAACAAAAAAAAAACGTCTTCAGTCTGATCTGTTGGTAAAAGGTGTTTTAAAAAGTCGTTTTCAAGCAAAAGAGTCAAAAGTTTTCCCTGTTTCAGTGAAACAGTGTCTTCTTTGTTCGTTTTAATGGTAGATCATATAATTCTGTCACTTCAAGATGAGGACAAAACGGACGATCACGTCGACTTGTAGGCTCTAGAGATAAACCAGGCGGAATGAGTTTTTTTTGTTTTTTTGTTGGTGATCCTTTTTCTTTTATATCAAAAAATATTTGTGCGTTTTTCTTTGGATCATCGCTCCGGTATAAAAGCTGTCTCTCTCCGCCTCCGTGCGGGCGGTTCTTATTCCAAAGCCTTCATCATCATCATCATCCCTCCTCCTGGTCTCTGACCCAACCCAACCACTTTCCTCCAGCATAGCCTACTCTGATTATTGTCTCCGCCAGGCCGAAGGCGTGGCCGGCTTTTGCCAAACACATTTTTGGATATTGCCAAATAAGAGTAGTTGGCACGCACATTCACAGGGGTCTTCAACAGGGGGTCCGCGGGACCCCAGGGGGTCCTCAGAGTTACTACAGGGGTTCCGCCAAATCTTTGTGATATGATTTTTTTTTCTACCTTAACCACTTGAACCCTAACATCCCTTTTCTGAGGAGAACTTTAGCCAAAAATAGCAGATCTACAAGCTCACAACGCCTTGCAGCGGGAGGCGTTGTGAGCTTGCTATTTTTGGCAAAGAGGTTTGGTGTAGAGGGAAAAAGGAGCAGACCAAGTAAACTAAAAAAGTTTAATCACAATTTTATACAATATATGAGGGGTCCCTGCTTCATCTCTCTCTCAGGGGGTCCTGGCCTGAAAACGTGAAGATCCCTGCACTAAGCAGAGGAAGAAATGCCACTTAAAAAAATTCTAATCAGCCTTATGGTGGCGCTATAACAGGTCTATTCGCGTTTTCACCTATAACTGCACTGATCTGCGTGAAACTTTCCCTAGAGGCCAGGGAAAAACCTCTGCCCTGCATTTTTCACATCTGTCTTTTAAAGCCCCACGCAAATCAGTAGCATCTCTATAATCATGTGATCAAGACTGATCTGTCTGATTTTTCATATTCCATCCTGATTGGCTAAGATTGTCATCTTAAGTTTGCCTACACATTTTGTCCAAATATCACGCAAATCGGAACACATTATCGCTAGTCAAGTGATCAAGAGGGATCTATCAGATTTTTCATATCAGAATCAGAATCAGAATCAGTTTTATTGTCACATCACAGGTTTACAAGGTAAAAAAGTGGGTGAAATTCTTTTTTGTACATCGTTCCCATCGCAACGTTAGTTTCCATAGAAAGAAGAGGGGGGGGAGAAGAAGAGGGTGGGGGGTAAGTGGGAAGGAGATCAAAACAAGAGAGCAACAGAAGGCCAGACAAGTTATCTACATATTTACAAATTACCTGAGATAATAAAAACTAAAAAAAACTAAACTAAGGTCCCTGAGCATAGCAGCAATGTATTGTATACTGTGCATGTTATACTTATACTGTGCATGATATTCCATCAGGATATTCCATCCTGATTGGCGAATTCCGAACATTGCTGGCCCACAATAACCAATAGGCCTACCTGACCTGGCGGAGACCTGTGCTCCGAGGAGCACTTTTTCGAGTTATTTTTTTACTTGAGTAAAGTACGACAATATGAAAATACTCTGTCACAAAAGTTCTGTATAGCATTTTTTTTACCTGAGTAAACAATATTGGCATCAAAATAGGCATATAGGCTACTTGCAGCATCAAAGTAAAAGTAACCAAATATTTATAAAATAGCCCAAGGATAAAGGGCCTAAAATGGTTAATATATATTAGCCTATGTATTAATAATCTAAATATACAGACAGAGTAACTAATTAAAGGCTGTCAAATGGAGTAAAACGTACAATATTCTCTGAGATGTAGTGGAATAGAAGTAAAAAATAAATAAATAAAATACTCAAGTAAGTACAGTACTTGAGTAAATTGTCTCGGACAGGTGGAAACCATGTGTCCAAAAATGTTACTTTTCAGGATTCAAATTCAAAAGTTGCCAATCTAAAGCTCAAAATGCGCTGTGTTGTGAGCTTGTAGATCTAATACTTTTGATACTTTTGTGTGACGCTGTAGTATGATCAAGTAGGGCGTTAACTTACGAAAAAAACACAAAAAGTTAAAATAATTATGGAGATAAGAAGTTTCTGCCCGACAGCAACGATACGTAGGCCTTAAGTTACTTTTCACCACTGCTTTCCTCACTTCCCTCTCCTCTCCTTCCATCCCCCCTAGCTCCTTCTATCCTCAGTTTCCTCTCCTCTCCTCTCTCTTCTGTTATCTCCCCTCTTCTTTTTTTGATTCCATTTAAATGAAAAGTCAACAGCAGACAATCCATTTACACAACTCACTCTTACCATGTCTCCATCTTCACAAAGTGTGTGTGTGTGTGTGTGTGTGTGTGTGTATGTGTGTGTGTGTGTGTGTGTGTGTGTGTGTGTGTGTGTGTGTGTGTGTGTGTGTGTGTGTGTGTGTGTGTGTGTGTGTGTGTGTGTGTGTGTGTGTGTGTGTACACACACATGTATTACTATACTTGCAGGGCCAAATGTCCCAAAAAATCAACTAGAATTTGATAAATAGACTTTTTTATTTATTTGCTGCTGGCTGCTGAATATGTGTTGAGAGATTAGGGTTAGACGTTAGAGTGATGCCTGATTTATACTTAGTTAACACACTGGTGTCGTGCACCGGAAATAGACGATCTACAAGCTCACAGATTGTGAGATTGTAGATCTGCCATTTTCGCCTTCCGGGTGAGGCTTCATAACATTGTATGTATGTCATTCATTATTACTGTACAAGATGTTGATGTCCTCACAAAAATAGTAATACAAGCGCACGTGTGTGTGTGTGTGTGTGTGTGTGTGTGTGTGTGTGTGTGTGTGTGTGTGTGTGTGTGTGTGTGTGTGTGTGTGTGTGTGTGTGTGTGTGTGTGTGTGTGTGTGTGTGTGCTTCCCTCCAAATATTTGTTCAGTTAAAACAGCCTAAATCCAGCGAGTAAAAGCTGCAAACAGTCCTCTGTGCTACAGTACATTAGCCTATACAGTAGTAGCCAACGAGCAACACATACTAGTAGAAGTCATAGTAGCCTACACATAATACTACATATTAATTGTAGTCATAGTAGCTGCTATATTCAGTAGTGTATAGTAGCCATCATACTACGTATTACGTGTGTATTAATAGAAGACACAGCACTACATATTACTTTGTATACAGTCAGTATGTAGGGCAAGTGTACTACTACAGTAGTGCTAGTAGTCATAGTTCTACAGAACATATCAATAAAACACTACCAATAGGGGTGGGAATCATCAGTAGTCTAGTCTCACAAATTGATTTTGATTCTTGAGGTTTAGGATTTGATTTCAAATTGGACTTGTTGACATCATAATTCCATTTCCCATCTGATATAAGGGTTAATGGTGCTCTTAGTGATATTATTTTTGGTTGAAAACAAAAGTAAATTTTTGTTATTCTGATAAGCATTGCTATATCTGAAATGTCCAAAACTGTTACTTTTTTCAGCTTGTAGATCTGCTACTTTTGATGCTGTTGTGTGATGCTGTAGTATGATCAAGTAGTGCGTTAATTTACAAAAAAACACAAGTTAAAATATAGAAATATGAGGTTTCTGCCCGACAGCAACAAAAAAGTGTTAACAGGAGTATCCCTGTAAAACAATATTTTCAGTTGGGTCGGGTATTCAACTACAACAATTTTGTCTACTCAATTATTTAGGTTCATCATTTCCAATTTCACTTGTTTATCCTATAAACTGTAATGAGTTGTCTCTCCTGTTTGGATTAAATTGCCACCCTGACCTGAACATGTATTTTCTGTTTACTAAAAAGCTGGAGAAACAGGGAGACCAGTGTCACTGATCAAACACTCTACTATCACGATATATAGCTATTTAACACGTGTTTTAACAAACAGACTAAAAACAGATGTATTTCACTTACTGCACCTTTAAGGGTAAACTTTGTCGCTGATGGGGAAACTTATTGCTACACTCTATTGCTTCACAAATAAATAAAACCATGAGAAGTGTCTGACAAAAACATCTTAGAAACATTTAACATTGACACGGTGGGTTTTAAAAAAAAGAAACAAACTGCAGTAGTTAAAGTGCAAAAAGTGCTAAGTGTTTCTTTTATTGCACATTGCCAGCATTAGATTTGAGCAGCTTGATGGAAGGGGTTGGGGGGGGGGGGGGGCTGGAACAAATGATAGCTTCAAGCGGTTTGATTTGCACTTTGGCACGCACACGGAGTCCTCTAACTGATGACAGAGGTTCAGATTCAGGGAAGAGGGAATGCTGCGAGTGTGCAATGATTTCTGCTGCTCGTTTCAAGACCGCCTGCTCATACTGGCTCTATGTGGGCTCGCAGTGTTTCTTGCCATTACCTTAAAACACTGGTTCTCAAACGTTGGGTCGGGACCCATTTGTGGGTCGTGGATCAATTTTTTGTGGGTCGCGATTGAATATCCGTTTATTTTTTGTTGTCATTATCTTTTTAAAGATTTTCTCAAGATTTCCAAAAAATAAAATCACAAATTGTCATGAGTTTTTCACAATGTGCGAAACAAATTCAAACATTTTTCAAAAATAATTTCATGAATACAATAAAAATTATCAAACAAATTCCCTAAATTAGAAAACAAACTTTAAGAAGTAGTGAAAATAGCAGATCTGCTCGCTTACTTGTAGATCTGCTATTTTCATAGCCTTGGATCAAGACTATCATAGATGTATTTTATCGATTTTGACATCATAGATGCGAAAGTAAAAGTCAGACTGGAGAAAATATATCTTTGACAGTCTCGATCCAAGGCTACTAGTTTGGGTCCCGGGCAAACATCTGATTTCTCTTTTGGGCCTTGAGCTAAAAGGGTTGGGAACCACTGCCTTAAAGCACTGGTTCTCAAACTTTTTAATTTCAACTCAAGAGTGTTCAAATAGAACCAAACCATGTGGTTCCATTCTACACTCTCTGTCACAGTGCGAGGCATATAGGACCCAAGTGCGTGACAGACAGGCCAAGGCAGAGCAGTTCAAATGCAGGAGGTTCATTAGAAAAACCCAACATGAGGAAACCAGGAACAAAACACTAAGAACCAGTGTTGCCAGATGGGAAATGTTAAATTATCATACTGGGGGCTTAAAATGATCAAACAACCGGAGCAAAACATTGCTTATTATTGTAAGAAACAACCTTGTTTGAAACTCCTATGTGACAAAGACGCATCACATATGTTGCGAGGATCAGACCTTACACAAACTGGAAAGACGCAACCAGTGTTTTTTAATGCCTCCAAGTACAGATCTAGGGTCAGATTTACTGACTTATTTTGAAACGCCAAACCGGATCCCAAATCAGCAGCCAGGGAATTAAATAAATTCACTTTTTTTTTGTGATATGGCGAAAGTATCTGTAAAGTATTTTTTGGCATTATTGATCGTACTGTACATTGTACGGAGGGTAAGATTATCGTACATCTGGCAACACTGCAAGGAACTATAAAAGGAACCTTCAAACACCAGGGACACACTGAGAGAATCTACTACAAGGAACATCCCTGGGGCGATACAACTGAACACTGTGACAATGATGGCAAACAATCACTGGGAAATGGGGGAATAAATACACACAAGATAACTGGTGACAGGTGAAGACAATAGGTAATTAAAACTGGGATTGGCTAAAAGACTAACAGGATACAGGTGAACAGCATTTGCTAATGAAAGGACTGGTAGGTTAAATAAGGAAGACAGGAAACACTAGGACACCACTACAAAATAAAGGTGCACACGTGTAAAATAAAACCATGACTAAAACTAAGAAACAAGGGAGACAATTTTTTAAAATGAGAGGAACACAACTGTAAAGTAAAACACTAACTAAGAAACAAGGAACACAACATAAGACAGAACATGACATGGAACCTGACACTCACAAAGTGTCGTGAGCTTGTAGATCGGTTATTTTCAAATAGCCTATGTATATAGGGTGACAGTGGTTAAACAGATTTAGATGCTATATTTTGCTGGGGACCCCCTGGAACCCCCTCAAGGACGCCCGGGGGTCCCTGGACCCCACTTTGAGAACCACTGGCCATAACCACCTAAAAAAAGTTAAGTCTCTGCATGCTGCAGTCTATATTACACAGGTTATTGATGTGTGTTTTACAGCAAAGAAGAAGATAGATCTCATAGATAGATGGCTGTTTTTGAATTAGCAGTAAAACGCTTAATATGGACATGTTTATTTTTTCATTCAAAGGCTCAGAGGCTAGGGAGGCAATTTAACTTGAAGTTTTAATGGTTGTGGAGTGGATATCTTATTTTATTTACTTTAGTTTTTAGGATACGTTTCGTATGTTTTAGAGTTTTGGCTCTAACTTGTGTCATGTAAATTGTGACTATTTAAATTTTAATGGTGCTTCACCATGGTCGGACTGACAGGACCAGAGTGGAAATAACTGTTTCATGTGTGGTCCTGGGTCTTGTGTTTGTACTTGTATATGGTTGTTGTCTCCTTATTTGTACTTTTTGTGTTTTTTTCGTAAATTAATGCCCTACTTGATCATACTACAGTACAGCGTCTCACAAAAGCATCAAAAGTAGCACAACTGCAACCTTGAAAGTTTTGAGCTTGTAGATCTGCTACTTTTGCTCTTTCTTTTTTTTTCTTCACCCGAAAGACGATATTCACTACCAAATGAAATCAATCAATCAATAATATATAGGAAAATAATGCATGATTAAAATATATATTTAATCTTGGATAAGATGTAGGCCTAATTAAGCCAGTCCCATCGCTGGCTTGTAGGTCTGCTTGTAGAGCTGCTGTTTTCGGGCAAATGTTTGCCTGTTTTCACTGAATGTCGGCCTGTCATGACCCAGAATAGGGATGCTAGGGTTCATGTCGTTAGCATGCCTGAAGCAAAAAGCACTAAATAAGCAGCAGACTGCTAGAGTCTTAACTAAAACCAGGAGAAGAGAACATATGAGTCCTGTTTTAACGGTGACCGGAACGCTTGCCGCAAAACACACTCATTTGTTTTTGCGGAACGCTCGTCCCCAGCAGACAGTTCTTGTATTCTTGTATTTGTTTTACTGAGGTTAAAGTTAGGAATAAGGTTAGGTTTAGGCATAGTTTTACTGAGGTTACGTATAGGAATAAGGTTAGGTTTAGACATAGTTTTACTGAGGTTACATTTAGGAATAAGGTTAGGTTTAGACATAGTTTTACTGAGGTTACGTTTAGGAATAAGGTTAGGTTTAGACATAGTTTTACTGAGGTTACGTATAGGAATAAGGTTAGGTTTAGGCATAGTTTTACTGAGGTTACGTTTAGGAATAAGGTTAGGTTTAGACATAGTTTTACTGAGGTTACGTTTAGGAATAAGGTTAGGTTTAGGCATAGTTTTACTGAGGTTACGTTTAGGAATAAGGTTAGGTTTAGACATAGTTTTACTGAGGTTACATTTAGGAATACCTGGTGGCGACTTTTCCGAGGTCGCCGGGTTTGACCCGGGGCGAGTGTGTTTTGGGGCGAGCGTTCTTGTTTTAATTTTAACTTCCCTTCACCGGTTGATAGTTTTAGGACTGATTTTAAGATTTTACATTTTACTTTTAACACACTTCCTAGCCTGGCCCGGGTGGCCCCCACCAGTGAGTAAAGTAATTTACTCACTGGTAATTTACTCAAGTACTGTATTGAAGTGTCAATTTTGAGGTACTTTTACTTACCATTTCCAATATTGTATACTTCTATTCCATTACATCTCAAAGGAAAATATTGTACTTTTTACTCCACTATACAATTATCAGAAAACTTTTGTTACAAGTTACTTTGTAGATTTAGATTATTAAATATAATATAAAACATACATCAACCAACATTCTGCATAACGGCTACTCTTATTTTCCTCACTTCGGAATTTAGACATTAGATATTCATTTTATCAGACAAGCCCCCTCCTATATACAGTAAACCCAATTAATTTAAATCTCCCTTCTAACCATGTTAGACTCGTTGAAAACACATGTCCCTGGTTAGTTCTGGTGACATTTTTGTATTATTGTTTTTGAAAATGAACAAATTGGATAAAACAAACGACCCACTCACGCATTAGAGGGACAATATCAGTCACCAGAAGCAGGGAGGTGTGTTTTCAATTAATCTAACATGGTTGAGTTTAAAGTTCAATGGCTTTATATAGGAGGGGGGCTTGCCTGACCAATATCTAAATATTGATTCTAGCAAAAGAAAAAAAAATCATACAATAAAATAAAATACAAATTGGAGATCTACAAGCTCACAATACGTTGCATTGGGACACATTGTGAGCTTGTAGATCAGCTATTTTCACTTGTTTTGGTCCCGGGACGGGGGAGACATAACATTTCTCTTCTGGGCCTCGAGCTAAAAAAAAAGTTTGGGAACCACTGCTTTACAGTTCAGTACACTCAAGTAAATGCACTTTGTTACCGTCCATCATCACTGACAACATAAGAAATGGAGCAGGATGTCTGAGGTGAAGGCTGGCTTGTAGCGCTCGGCTCACACACAAGGTCCTCTTTTCCCTCGGTGATGCCTGGAAGGCAGGCGTCACTATAGCACACTGACTACACACAAACAACAATGTGCTCCTATTGTTTGCCAGTGTGTAGCTGCGTGGGCTGCTGCCTCACATGTGTCACGGAGGCGGAGTACAAAGTACACTGGGTTAGCAAAGTCACTGTATACGGGTCTGGGCTTGGCCAGGGTTTCTCAACATCGGGTCCGTGGACCACCAGGGGTCCAAATGGAAACCCCTGGTGGGTCTGGTAACTCTGAGAGAACCAAAATGGACCCTTACGGGTCTGTAACTCTGAGAGAACCAAATGGACCCTTACGGGTCTGTAACTCTGAGAGAACCAAAATGGACCCTTACGGGTCTGTAACTCCGAGAGAACCAAATGGACCCTTACGGGTCTGTAACTCTGAGAGAACCAAATGGACCCTTACAGGTCTGTAACTCTGAGAGAACCAAATGGACCCTTACGGGTCTGGTAACTCTAAGAGAACCAAAATGGTCTGTAACTCTGAGAGTGTACAAATGGAAACGAATGCGGGTCCATTTGTACACTTTGAAAGTAACATTTTACAGTGTAGTTTGGGGCCCCAGAGATACAAAAAAAGAAAGAAAAAAATAAGTATCAACTGGAGTTCACAGACAATTGTATCGAATTGCATCAATCAACTGGATGACCTTATCATTACAGACAATATTGGAGAAGTAGTACTAATGTATTTCAATAATAGTACTCACAGGGTCTCGAACCTGTGTCATGTCACTAGCCAAACTGTGTGTGTGTGTGTGTGTGTGTGTGTGTGTGTGTGTGTGTGTGTGTGTGTGTGTGTGTGTGTGTGTGTGTGTGTGTGTGTGTGTGTGTGTGTGTGTGTGTGTGTGTGTGTGTGTGTGTGTCAGTCAGCTGATTTCAGGTCAGATATAGCTGTAATGGTTGTCAGATGTCGAGGAGCAGCGTTGCATGTCAGAGATTGCCAACACACACGTGCAAGCGCCCCAAACGCACGCACACACACACGTCAAACCACACTTGAATCTAGAGGTTTGAACATTCCTTCCTTTCGCAACATCATCCCTTTGCTCTTGGTCTCTCTCTCTCTCTCTCTCTCTCTCTTTGTGTGTAGGTCTGTCTGCGTGTGTCTCTCTATCTCTATCTGCCTCCCACACTCTCACCCCCCTCTCTCGCTCTCTCTTCCTCTCAGCCTCTCTCTGTCTACCTCTCTCTTTACCTCCTTCCCTCCCTCCCCCCTCTCCCCCCCCTCTCTCTCTCTCTCTCTCTCTCTCAGGGGTTTTCCATCTGTTTAACAACAATAATAAACTGCTGAGTCAGTAGTAATGTTTTCATCTCTGCTCTTTTTTCACACACACCAAGCGTCCAAACTCTCTCTGTTCTCACGTCTTTAGCCAAACTGTGTGTGTGTGTGTGTGTGTGTGTGTGTGTGTGTGTGTGTGTGTGTGTGTGTGTGTGTGTGTGTGTGTGTGTGTGTGTGTGTGTGTGTGTGTGTGTGTGTGTGTGCCCGTGTGTGTGCGTGTGTGTGTGCGTGTGCGTGTGTGTCTCTCACTTTACCTCCCTTCATAACCTGTCTCTCTGTCTGTCTCTCTCTCTCTCTGTCTCACTGCCTCTGTCTGTCTCTCTCTCTCTGGTGGAAATATTCTTGGAAACGGCAAGAATCTATTCCAAGATAAACAAGACTCCAGCTGCACACACACACACACACACACACACACACACACACACACACACACACACACACACACACACACACACACACACACACACACACACACACACACACACACACACACACACACACACACACACACACACACAGTCCAGAGAGTTCTTAGAGGAGTGATTCTAATCTACAATAAATCTATTTTATTACTGAACCCTCTCCTGTCCTCTCCTCTCTTTACCTCTTAATTGCAAAAATAGCAGATCTACAAGCTCACATAGATTGTCTATTTCCAGCCAAAATAAAAGAGATTAGCTGTATAGGGGGGGAAAGGAGCAGGCCTAGTACAGAGCTCTGGAGGATCCCGGTCAAGTATAGAGTTTAAGTGCTTAACACTCCATCTATAATTACACACACACGCATGCACACACACATGCACACACACATGCACGCACGCACACACACACACACACGCACACACAGCCACACACACACACACACACACACACACACACACACACACACACACACACACACACACACACACACACACACACACACACACACTATGTGTGTAAACACACCTGGTGTTGGTAGAAGGTGTTGTCTATTTCCTGTGGCTGAGTGGCTCTATTCATATTGCCACTGAGACAGACACACACACACACACACACACACACACACACACACACACACACACACACACACACACACACACACACACACACACACACACACACACACACACACACACACACACACACACACACACACACACACACACACACACACACACACACACACACGTCTCTTAAATGGTCACTGAGAGCTGACAGGTACAACAAGACAAACGACAGCACTGTTTCTCAACATTGGGTCCGGGCCCACCAGGGGTCCAAATGGACCCTTACGGGAGTTTCAGTGGTGGAAAAAGTACAATTCCCACAAGTCCCATTTCACACGTTTTCAAATGTATAAAAAGTATAAAAAACCTTTTGAAAATAGCAGATCTTGTAGATCGGCTATTTTCAAAAGGCCAAAATGTAAATAGGGCTGAAGTGGTTAATATATGTTTTGTAATAATAATCAAAATATTGAGTAATTAGTAGCTAAAGTTTTCTAACAATTACAATAGTCAAATTAAAAGTACAATACTTGCCTCAGAGATGTAGTGGAGTAGAAGTAAAAGTACTGAAAATTGCAAATACTCAAGTAAAGTAAAAAATACCTCATAATTATACTTAAGTACAGTACTTGAGTAAATGTACTTAGTTACTTTACAGCACTAATTATAACACACTGATAATGCTTCATAACACTCGTTAAAAATGTTTATAATTATGCATAACAACTTATAACAAAGACACTTCAAAACGGACTAAGTTATGGTGGTTAATGTGCTGTTCCACTCAGCTTATATTGCATTATGACCAGCACTTATAATATACCTCATAAACCTTGTTATAAGTTGTTATGCATAATTATAAATATTTATAAGGAGTGTTATAATGACTTAGAAGCACATTATAATGCATTATATGTGATTATGCATTATAGACCCGACCATAATATACAGTCTTTAAAAAAATATATATATATATCAAACTGGGGGTCCTTGAAATTAAAAAGGGTTAGGCAGGACTCTCAATGTGATTGGTCACTGATGTGATGATGTCAGACAACTTTATGACTCAAACTGTCCGTCCGTCAGCCTGGGAACCAAGTTGCACAGTGTGTGTGTGTGTGTGTGTGTGTGTGTGTGTGTGTGTGTGTGTGTGTGTGTGTGTGTGTGTGCGTGTGTGTGTGAGATTGCACAACTTCTGTTTCTGCATCATTTAACATCATATTATGGAAAAGTTAGTGGAAAAGTTACCAAAACACACACACACACACACTTGCACGCACGCACGCGCGCACACACACACACACATCTTTGTTTTATGGAACTGTAGTACGTCAGTGTTCTGACCTCTGCTGCTCCTCGTAAAACATACTTTGTGTGTGTGTGTGTCTGTGTATGTGTGTGCGTAGGCCTATGTGTGTGTGTGTGTGTGTGTGTGTGTGTTTCACCTCCTTTCTCCTCTTTTCTTCATTAAAGTCCAAATGAACAGATGCTTGTGTTCATCAGTGTGCTGCCTCCAACTGGAGGCTCCTTAGTGTTGCAGACACAAAAAAACATAACCAGGTATACCATTTCAAAATTATTTTTTTGTTTTGCCTTTTTTGTTTTACCACTTTTTCTCCCCAATTTAGTCAGTACGCCAACCCCTCACACATCTGTGTGTCGTCACTGCTGTTGTATCCTACTCACTCACCTGCCAGTGAGGAGCCCCCACCGGGAGGACGTACTGTGGAGCCTTCGTGCTACTCATCCCGCCCAACACTCCTTGCTAACAGGTCCCTCCCGCCAACGCTTTTCAGTGGCGGCCATTTTCTGGTTCCACTTCAAAATAGTCAATGCATTTTTCCCATTGACATTTCCAAAAATATTTATATAAATTAATTTAAGCCTAGAGTCAAGCCATCCAGGGTCCTGGTGAATCATGACCATAAAACGTTTGATTCTGTGAAAAAACTTTTTTGAAAACGGCAAAACAAAGGGTATTTATTGAATATAGTATATCATATAATTAAATATAAAATAAAATAAAATCACAGAAAAAAATGTTTAATGGTCATGATTCACCAGGACCCTGGATGGCTTGATTCTAGGCTTAAATGAATTGATATTTTTGGAAATGTCAATGGGAAAAATGCATTGATTATTTTGAAGTGGAACCAGAAAATGGCCGCCACTGCTATGCCCGCTCGACAAAGCCGGATGCACCACGGTGGATTTGAACCCACAACCTCCGCAGTGGTGGGCAGGGACTTTACCACTGCGCCACCCGATCACCAACCTTATAATTAATTGGCAAAAGCAAACACTAAGTCAAAAATATAAGGTTTGATCGATCGAAGAATATCTTTAACCCATTAAGACTGGGGACGCATCCGTGTCATTTTTTGATTTCCTTGGCTATTCAAAAATAGCAGATCTACAAGCTCATAGCTCACAAGCTTGTAGATCTGCTAGATCTGCTAAAAACATATCATTTTGGGAGTCCTTGACATGAAAAAGTTTGAGAACCACTGATGTAGCAACATGGGTTTTTTCAAAAAACTGTTAGGATTTAGAAGACATTTTGTAAAATCGGCCTCAGGCCTTAATGGGTCCATATCTGATCCATTCGGATGGGTCATTTAAAGTCCAGAACACTTGGATCCAGAGGATTAGACTTTCCTCACATAAGTGAGTCTGCTCGGCTCCTTATACAGGCCACAGTCATCTCTCCAGGCTTGACTAATGCAAACTGCTGTATCTCCTTCCTGGTCTGCCAGCCCAGCCCAGCATGCACTGATCCAGAATGAAAACGGCACGCCTGGTGTTCACTGTATATGTATGTATATATGTGTGTGTGTATATATTTTTTTTTTCTGTAGTTATGTGTGTGGAGAGAGAGAGAGAGAGAGAGAGAGACTATGTGCAGTCTTGATGATGGATGCGAGGCGTGTAAATTAATGATTCATGAAGAAGGAAAAAAAAAAAAAATTATTATTTATTTTTGTTATTATTATTGTTACGTTTATTTTTTTGAAAATATTACCAGGGTAAGGCGCGACAAGCTTAATGCTTCTCCCAAACCCTTTTTCGGGGACTTGGACAATTATTATGATTGATACTATGATTATTATTATGAATATTATTGTGAATATATAAACCATATGAATGAATTGTATGTACATATATTTTTTTGTATTTGTATACTTGTCCAAAGGATCTGAGAATAAAACTGAACTGAACTGTTCCCCCTCCCTACATTTTCACATCCCCAACTTGTGTGCTCTCTTCACTGGCTTCCCGGTCGCTGCCCGCATCCAATTCAAAACACCATGACGTGATCCGCCCTGCAATTTAGAATTCGTTGCAGTCGGGCAGAATCCTCTTACCTCCAAGTTTTTTGGGGTAAAAATTAACGCCTCCTACTTAGCAGATCCACAAGCTCGAAAATGTCAAACATTAGCCAAATTGTCAAATATTAATTAATTGAAAATTAGCCGATCTACAACCTCAGAGCTTGTAGATCAGCTATTTTCACAATATTTATCTGTGGAACCGAGTTAAAATAAATGTAATGGCTACAATTCCAAGCACTTGTCAGAGCTGGAGAGACAGGGAGACCCCAGTTACTGAACAAACAATGAATACTATGGGAATATAGAGCTTTAACTTTTAGTTAAAAAAAAAACTGACCCGAGTTGCAACTGTACTTGGACCGCTTTTTTCCCCCTCTACACCAAATGTTTTCGCCAAAAATATGAGTCACCAAGCTGGGTTATAAGTGGTTAAATATCTGAGAAACAAACAGTGAAACAGTCAATTAAAAAAAAGAACTTGTTTATTCACAACAGTTTAAAAACCATATGACAGCTGTGTGGTGTGCGTGTGCGTGTGTGTGTGTGTGTGTGTGTGTGCGTGTGTGTGTTAAAATGCACCACCACCAGTTCACAACCAGTAACAGACAATAGATGTATAAATCATTAACTTACAGTAGTACTGCAGTCGTCCAGCCAACATGAGCTGGACTAGAGGACTATTATGGGATGGAAACATTGGTAACACTTGACTTAAAGGTCGGTTCTGTAATGCATCATAATCTTATTCATAAGGCTTCATAACACTGTTTATAATTATGCATAACACGAGGTTTATGGCAGTAGCTCTCAAACCTTTTCATGCCAAGGACCCCCAAATTGATATATATATATTTGACCGCAGACCCCCCCAAAATGACCCATGGAGACTTGAATTCATGGATATTGTTTTGTTTTTGTCGCATTCCTAAGGCAATAATTTGATGACCAGCGGACCGGTAGGCAGCGGGTTCGGTAGGAGACACAAAAGAGACTCTTTGTGTCTCCTACCGGAACCGCTGCCGGTCATCAAATTATTGGCTTAGGAATGCGACAAAAACAAAGAAATATCTACGAATTCAAGTCTCCATGGGGTGACTAATCGATAGAAAAAAAGTCATTTTGGGGGTGAACTATCCCTTTAAGCATTATGAGTGCATTATAATGCATTATAGACCTGACCTTTAAGTAAAGTGTTAGCGAAACATCACTACATGATGTCAGTGTGCATGTACACTATGTACAGTAAATGTATATGTATATGTATGCAGTTCATTCCATCCGTCAGTGTCAACGAATCACAGATCAACTCTTTTGCGCCTCTCCTCGCCCAATCAGGACAGGCTCCCGGCATCATGGCTCCTCCCCCCTCTGTCCTCACAGCTCATCCTTGAGAAAGAGAGACAGATAGGGTCGTCACGATTACACATTTAAGTTGACCATTAATTGTCAACACATGAATACAAATAATTTCTGTTTGCCTTATGTTTCGCAATCAAAAATTGCACAGGGCAGACGACAAAGAAAGATTTTTTTTTTTAAATAATTTTATACATGTAAAAAAAAAGCTGAAAAGGCTGATCTTTAAGCTTACAACGCGTCACAAAAAAAATTTCAACATGGAAACGATTATGACGATTATGCAAAAATAATTGCGATTATCTCAAATAATTGCGATTACACCAGAGGTCTTCAACAGGGGGTCCGCGACCCCTAGGGGGTCCACGGAGGTACTGCAGGGGAGGGGGTCCGCGAATTTTTTCAAAAATGTCAATATGTCTTTAAACATAACATGACATATTTGAATAGCTTAGTATTGAATGCACAATAACATGGTATGTTTATACATATTTTGTAGAGAAAGAAAGGGTCTTTTGCACACCTACTGGGACAACCTGTGGGTAGGAGCAGGCTCCAGGCAACCATTTGTTCATGTTTATATATAAAACACAATTTTATACATAAATATACGATATATGTGGTGGCCTACCCCCTACCCTACGAGGTAGGGGGTCCCTGCTCCATCACCCCATCAGTTTGGGGGTCCCTGGTCTGAAAAGGTTGAAGACCCCTGGATTACACGGTTATGTAATAATTGTGACAGGCCTAGAGAGACAGACAGGCGGACAGAGAGACAGACAGATAGTCTCCAGGTCAGTCCAACCATTTATTAAATCAGTTTTTCCAATTAATTAATTAAAGGATTAGTTCACCCAAAAAACGTTGGGCCAACATCCACTCAGCCTCGTGCCAGTTCAAACATGAATAAAGTTTCTTTGTTCGCTCGACTGACAAGAGGGGTTTCCCAGCAAAACCTCAAACTGCTTTCCCTAAAACAACTGACTCAGTGATGACCAGTGGTGGAAAGTAGCTAAGTACATTTACTCAAGTACTGTATTTAAGTACAACTTTAAGGTACCTTTTTTCTTTACCCGAGTACGTCCATTTGTCAATACTTTTATACTCCACCACATCCCAGAGGCAAATATTGTACTTTTTTTTACCTAAAGTTACTTTGTAGATTTAGATTTGTTATAACAAAACTTATGTTAACCAATTGAGCTCTATTCTCTATTCGAAAATAGCTGATCTACAAGCTCAGAACTGTGAGCTCGTAAATCGTCTATTTCCCAAGGATTTTTGAAAAGTTTTGAAAAAGGCAAGTTTAATGGGACATTCCACATAATTGAGTACTTTTACTTTTAGTACTTTAAAGCATTTTTTTTAAGCCAATACTTCGTCTCTGTCGGGTGGAAACCTCATATGTCCAAAACTATTACTTTTCAGGATTCAATTTTTTAAAAAATCACGCAGCATTTCGAGCTTGTAGATCTACTACTTTTGATGCTTTTGTGTGACGCTGTAGTATGATCAAGTAGGGCGTTAATTTACGAAAAAAACACACAAAGTTACAATATGGAGATAGGAGGGTTCTGTCCCGACAAGAGACCATTTTTACTCTAGTAAAAATGTTGAATTCAGGCCTTTTGCTTGTAACGGTGTTTCTACATTGTGGATACTTGTACTTAACCCATTAAGACCTGAGACCGATTCTACAAAATGTCTTCTAAATCCTAACAGTTTAAAAAAAAAACTTACAGTATGTTACTATGTCAGTGGTTCTCAAACTTTTTCATGTCAAGGACCCCCAAAGGTTTTATGTATTTGGCCGCGGACCACATCTCAAAATATGTTCCAGGGACCCCCCAGAAGCAAAGATTTTAGTTACAAATGTTCGCTTTAAAAAATATAGATTCAAAGATTTGAACACATTTTCACGATTTTTCAAAAATAGCAGATCTACAAGCTTGTATATCTGCTATTTTTGAATAGCCAAAGTGTAAAATAATGCTTTTTTAGCTCAAATCAAAAAATTACACCGATGCGTTCCCGTTCTTAATGGGTTAAGTACAGAAACCGAAGCACTTCTTCCATCACCGGTGATGACCAGCGCCCTGTAATGACTGCATACAGCTTATGCAGCATAATCGACATTTTCCAAGGCCAAAACGATCAGGCGTTCACGCTCGGCTTGATGGGAAACGCCGCGCGAGGCCAGGGTGTGTGCACGCATGAGCGTCTGTGAAAACAACTGCTTTTTACTGATCCTTTGGCTTCACAAGACAGGAGATTATGCTGCTCAAGTGGTTAGAAGCGTTTTATGGTCTTTTTCGGAACGGGCTGGGCCCACGTTGACTTCAGTTGTTTTGGAGAGAAAAGCTTTGCTGCAAAACAGCAACACCACCAAGAAGGGCAAATCCCCCCTAACCACGGGGTAGGGTTAGGTCACCGTGACCTTAGGGGGCTGTGGAGTGTCCCCTCCCAAGTGGCTCCATTAAGGCCATTCAATACGGGAACGCAGCTGTGCCACATTTTTAGATTTCTTTGGCTATTCAAAAAATAGCAGATATACAAGCTTGTAGATCTGCTATTTTTGAAAAATCGTGAAAATGTGTGCAAATCTTTGAATATGTATATATTTTTTAAAGTGAACATTTGTAACTCAAATCTTTGCTTATTGGGGGGGGGGGGGCCTGGAACAATTTTTTTTGAGATGGGGGTCCGCGGCCAAATACATATCTAAAAAGAAATTATAATTCCTAACAGTATGTTGCCATGTTATCAGTGGTGCTCCAACTTTTCCATGTCAAGGACCCCCAAAATGATGTGTATTTGACCCCAATCTAAAAATATGTTGTTTCAGGGACCCCCAGAAGCAGATCGGAGTTAATTTTTTTTGCTTTAAAACATATATATATATATATATATATATATTCAAAGATAAAAAAAATTTAATCACGATAAAAAAAAAAAAAATGCAGATCTACAAGCTCATAGCGAGTGCCGCACCATGAGCTTGTAGATCTACAATCTTTTAACATACAATGGATTACCGCGAGCGGATACTTTTTTTTTAGAGACTCCCGAGACCCCCGTGCGCATAATGAGGCGATCTCTGCGAGGACGGCGATCACGGATAATATTCCATGATTTTTTCAAAGGTCAGTAAAATCGCTCATTTTCGCTGGCAGTAGCGTCCCACTATTAAGGCCTTTATTTGCAGACAGGGTGCGATTAGTCAATCAGCTTTTACCGCATGCGGAAAGACGCACGAATCGAACTGGGTTCGATTTGAAAAAAACGCATCGCCGCAACGCATCGCCGCACGGTAAATTCGGAGCCGGTGTGCATGAGGTCATTGAGAACCATGTGTTCATTTAAAAAATTATATTGTCAGTTTTTTCTGTGCGAGAAATCGCACCTTTACACTATTACTCTGGCAGCTAAAGAGTTAAAAACATAATTTGTAATTTGTACTTTTTGAACACTTGAGTATTTACTATATATTTTGTCCACCACTCACTCATAGAGCGGACATTGCTCTACAAAGAGGGAGGACCAGAGGAGAAAGAAAAAGAGAGAGCATGAGATGGGAAAACTAGGGTCGTAAATTATCTTTCCAAACAACTCATTATGTTTGTGTAGCCATCTTAAGTTTTGTTTTCTGTAAACTTGTGTTACTCTGCTAGATGGGGACCCCAAACAAACACCAGCCTGAAATGCCTGGGCTGTCCTCTTCTCCTCGCACCCACACCATACAACCAGTTAACCCATTCAAACCCGGGAACGCATCTGTGTAACCACTTTATCCATATTTCATACTTTGGCTATACAAAAAATAGCAGATATACAAGTTATGAACTTGTAGATCTGCCATTTTTTTTTAATCGTGAAAGTCGGTGCAAATCTTTGAATACATGTATTTTTCAAGCGAACATTTTTAACTCAAATCTTTGCTTCTGGGTCCGCGGCCGAATACAGATCTAAAATATGTTTCTTTTCTAAATCCTAACAGTATGTTGCTATGTCAGTGGTGCTCCAACTTTTTCATGTCAAGGACCCCCAAAATGATAACGTATTTGGCCACGGACCCCCATCTCAAAATATGTTGTTCCATATGTTTGCTTTAAAACTAATATATATTCAAAGATAGTCAAAGAAATCTAAAATAACACGAGATGCTTTCCCGGTCTGAATGGGTTAAGTGCCAGTAATAGCACAGCTCACGGTCTCTGGTTACATCACTATATACAGTTTATATCCTACTATCAACAGTCCTGTAAACTCTGTAATATATAGATATATAAATAGCCGTGTATATAAATAGATAATAGATAAATCAGATAAACGGCTGGCCGTGCTGACAGTAAAGTGAACATTCAAAAAAGCAATGGTTCTCAAAGAATAGGACCAGGGGGGGTCCCTGGGGGGGGGTTTGGGGGGTACCAGGGGGTCCCCAGCAACATGAGTTAATATAGCGTCACAATCCTTTTAACCACTTAATCCATATTTTATACTTTGGCTATTAAAAAATAGCAGATATACAAGCTCATAGCGAGACACTTCGCGTCGCGCTATGAGCTTGTAGATCTGCTATTTGTGTACATTTTTGCAAATCTTTTAATATAAAGCGAACATTTTTTAACTCAAATCATTGCTTCTGGAGGCCCCTGGCACAGAACATTTTCCGATGGGGGTCCGCGGCAAAATATATATCAATTTGGGTGGTCCTTGGCACAAAAATCGTGAAATTGTGCGCAAATTGAATATTTTGTGATGGGGGGATCCGCGGACAATCATTGTGGGTGGTCCTTGACATGAAAAAAGTGTGAGAACCACTGATATTATAGCAACATAAGTAAAAAACTAAGAAAACAATAATAACTGTTTGGATTTAGAAGACATTTGTAGAAAACCCAGACGCAAAGATTTTAGTTAAAAAATGCTCGCTTTAAAAAACATATACTGTATATTCAAAGATTTGCACACATTTTCAATAAATAGCAGATCTACAAGCTGCCCTATGAGCTTGTATATCTGCTATTTTTGAATAGCCCGGAGAAATCTAAAATGACAGAGATGCATTTCCAGGATTAAATGGGTTAAGATCTCTTGTGTAGTAGAAGTGGTAAAACACAACGGTTGTCCTACCTTGGATGTGTTTTGTAACCATGGCGCCATTTGTTTCAGTCTCTGTCTGAGGAGGTCAGCGATGGTGTTGGCCTCACGGCTGTTTACGTGTTCACCGGTACGATCACGCTGTCAGAACACACACACACACACACACACACACACAGGTTTGTATTACTTGTGAGGACATCAACAATTTATGTATGCTATTTTTTCAACTTTTGGCCATTTTTAACCGTACGCCTCAAGCCGAAAAATAGCAGATCTACAAGCCCACAGTAGTATCGGCAATTTTTCGATGCATGACACCAGTGCGCAGCCAAGTATAAGCCATGTTTAACTCTCATTCCAAGGCCCAAAACCTAACCTCTAAATGTCTAATCCTAATCTCAGCCTGAATCTTTTCCTAATTGTAAATGTAAAAATCTTTTTTGAAAGATAAAACAAAAAATATCCTTGGGAGGACCAGGAGAATTGTCCTCACGTCTTATTTCTCATATTCTACTATACTTGTGGGTATATTTGGTCCTCACAAGTACAGTAACACACACACACACACACACACACACACACACACACACACACCATTTGTAAGGGACATGCATTTGTCGAGCATGTCGGTTGCGCCCATGAAAAATTTTGCCAAATGTTCTCGGCCAATAGCAAACAGCCTATTCTGCTGTTTCTTGGTGTCGTTTGGTGGATTGGGTGTTTATCAGTGTCTATCAGTTAATAATCTCTCAAGAACAGATTCTGCGCTGCGTTGGAATCTGTCGGGGAGGTTCGTCATAACTTGTGCGCATTCAGATCAGGAAGTAGGCCGCGCTTTAACCAATCAAATGTAGTGGGCGGGATTCACATGTCCGTCGATCTTTCCCCCTCGAAACAAACCCAAACTAATTTAACAATAGCGTCCGCGGAGCAGACAAAACCACGGAAAGATATTCACATTTTAACTTACTCTTTCATCATAGAAACAAGTGGGCTTATAACCAAAACGATCCATGTTCTCTGGGAGAAGTGGTGTTAGTGTTCCGTGTAGAAATATTGTTAGTGGGAATGAAAACATAGTGGCACCCACCGGAAGAGAAAGCTGAAGGCAGACCTCTAAACCCCGGTTTCCCTGAGCACTAGCGTTACGTTTTCTTCCGCCCAGAGCCAACAGACATAGAACAAACAGCAGAGGGCGCTGTTTTTCATTTTCAGTTGGCGATGGGTTCCCAGATTGATCAGTTAACAAGGAAGAAACAAGACATAATCTGCAGTATAATAATTTAAATATATTGTTGCTGTCGGGCAGAAACCTCTTTGAGCTTGTTGATCTGCCACTTTTGATGCTTTTAAATTTGAATCCTGACATTTGAGGTTTCCACCCGATTGAGACGATACATGTGTGTGTGTGTGTGTGCGTGTGCGTGTGCGTGTGCGTGTGCGTGTGTGTGTGTGTCTCACCGTCCTGGTGGGCAGGTAGGGGTAGAACCTGACAGTGGGGTAGGCCGTGACGCTCGCTGATTGGCAGATCTGGTGATGAGCCTGACAGTCCACCTTCCCCGCACGCACCTCCCCTTTAATTATCTGACCACAGGCACCGTAACTTTTAAGTATTATACAGCACAAAACTTCTGATTTATCACACAAACTCGCCCTTAACACATTGACCGCCAGAGGTTAATCTCATAATGTACTCACCAGTGCCAACGTGTTATTGTTGTTTTTTAGTTTTTTTTCATGTCGCCATAGATCTTGTTAAAATCCTTAAGATTGAGCTGTGCACTGTTTGTAAACATCGCCGACATCTCACTGCTTCTACCAGTGAAGACCACGTGTCAAACGGTGCCTCCATGTTGTAGTTAGAACGGTTTACGTTAAACAGTGATATGCGAGGAGAAAAAACTACAAGGAGAAAATGGAGTTTCAGTTTCGTCTGCAGAACGAGGGCGGACGTGATCGTCAAAACCGGATCCCAAATAATTCTGTTTCCGGTCATCAAACCGGAAGCGGAAATGGATCAAAAAATTCCGAAAGTGCACCTGGAAAATGTCAGCGCGAAAAGACCGTGGACCGTAGGGCTACGGTCTCGGCGCTTAACAGTTGGATTTAACGGACCGTAGGACTACGTTCTTGGCGGTTAATGTGTTAAAGCCTCACCATGTAACTTTCTTTTCATGGATAAAATGTAATTTTGTCCAATCTGCATGGTGGAGTACTGTATGTTAATACAATATGACTTATACAATTGGGGTGGTTGTATTTTGTGTCATCTAACCCTAACCCTAGACACAGGATCTGACAAGAATTTTGACCTGATGGTCACGATCCAATTTATCCCCTGAGCAAGCAGGCAGGCTCTATTAGCTCAATGGTCCAAATTTCAAGACTTACTCAGGAAACAAGAGTTCAAATCCGAGGTAGAAGAGGAAAGTTAGATAGTGCAGCTTTAAATGCATCAAAATACTATATATATGATGATATTTGATATGTAGCGGTTTTATGCATGATAAATGCATTTTCAGGGTGCAATACCAATTTTACCCAATCAGGGGAGAGGATTCATACGGGATGCAGGATACACAAGTGAAATTGGAAGTGATGACACAAAGAAATGAGCAGATAAAATTGGAACTGGAACACTATAAAAAAATATATCATACAACAACATACACTGTGCCTTTAATGATCTGGCAACAGACAACCTCCACTTTAATTGTCATACATTTTAACCCATTAAGATCTGAGGCTGATTCAAAAAATGTCTTCTAAGTTCTAAATCCTAACAGTTTTCTGAAAAACGTATGTTTCTATATCAGTGGTGCTCAAACCTTTTCATGTCAAGATCCCCAAAAATTATATGTATTTGGCCATCTCAAAATATTTGCTTCCAGGGACCCCCAGAAGCAAATATTTGAGTTAAAAATATATATTTCAAAATGTTTTAAAAATAGCAAATCTACAAGCTCATAGCGTGGCACGAAGTGACATGCTATGAGCTTGTGTATCTGCTATTTTTGAATAGCCAATGTATAAATGTAATAATGGTTAAAAAGATTGCGATGCTGTATTAACTACTTTTTCTGGGTACCCCCTGGAACCGCCCCCCCCCAAGGACCCCCTTGGGGGGGCTTTGAGAAACAATGTGCTATATAATAATAATAATAATAATAATACATACGATTTATATAGCGCTTTTCTAAATACTCAAAGTCGCTTTACATAGCAGAAAAATAACAACTTTATTAGAATTGACTAGTTAAAAAGGATTAAGATCTATAAAAGATCTATATATATATATAATATATATAGCTAAAAATCTAAAATGACAGATGCTTTCCCGGATGTAATGGGTTAAGTAGTAGTTACCCTGGCCAGGAGTTCAAACTCGGGGCTGAAGTGTTGACAGGGCTGACACCAGGGGGCGTAGAAGTCGATGACCCAGTGGTCTGAACCCGACATAACCAAAGACTTGAATGTGTCCGGAGTCAAATCCACTGACTGCCTGGGTAAAGAACTACACACACACACACACACACACACACACACACACACACACACATATTATTAAGGGTGTCACGATACTCGATACGTATCGAAATCGAACCGAAAATGACGTCCGATACAGTGTATCGAAATCAAAAGCCATATCGCGATTCAAGGGTTAATTTAATTTAGCTTCCGGGTGAAGCCATGCTTGAGCCGCTGTGTTTTTCCGTGCATCGCGCATGCGTGCTTACGACGGGGGAGAAAAAAAAGACGACAGGACAAACCCACACGCACCACAGAGGAGTTTGGAGGAGACAGAGAGAGAGACCGCTGTAGCATTGCGTCTGTACTACTACTTTACATTTCACCATGGCCACTGCTGAAGCCAGCGATGGTAATGATGATACACAAACGGAAGAATTGGAAAAACCCTCCCGCTTCCTTTAAGTCAAAAGTCTGGCAATATTTTGGCTTCCCAGTGAATTATGAGGGCACCCTACGCGTTGTTGACAAAACGGCTACCGTTTGTCGATTATACTCCACATTGATAGTTGCTCCGCCTTCTCTTTTTCCCCTCTACACCTATACCTCTCGGCCAAAAATAGCCGATCTACAAGCTCACAACGCCTCGCAGCGCGAGGCGTTGTGAGCTTGTAGATCTGCTATTTTTGGCTAAAGTTCCCCTCAGAAAAGGGATGGGGTTAAGGTAAAAAATAAATAAATCATATAGCCCTCAAAGCTGAAAAAAAGGACGCTTTAAAAACATATATCGTATCGAAAATCGAATCGAATCGTGACCTTAAAATTGAAAGTCGAATCGAATCGTGGATTAGGCGTATCGTGACAACCCTACATATTATAAGGTGCTGTTAAAAGTGTACAGTCAGCAAATCAAGGAACAAGTGCACAACGCCCCTCAGGGGTATAGAGGTAACAATGTCTTCACCACATTTGGCGGCTACCAATAATAGAAGAGACAACAGCACAGAATTTGTTTACAAGCCGTTTGGCTGCTTTTTTTTTGGGGGGGGGGGGGGCATTCCAAGTTGTTGGAAGCCTCTTACGACCAACCTACAGTATGAACATGTCCCGAACTGCCAAAAACAAAAGCAGGTAGAACCTAGCTCTGTGATGGTATCAAGGAGCGGCTGGTTATTTAATGCCTTTAGTCATAAAAGCTCCCTCTAAGCAAGAGTTGAGAGAAACTGATTTTTGAGCCTTCATTGACAACAACAACAACAACATCTGGTGTAGTCACAGAAAGACGTGCAAAGATTTCAGGATTATTCATTGACACAGGAATGGTTACACATTCTCACTGACCGCAGGAAAATGTTTGGATGATATGTCCTTTGTTATGGAGGTCAACTATTCTATCATGACGTGCTATGTAAAGTCCTACAGGCATGGCAGGGTGGATTTCATATTGTATTAACATACAGTACTCCACCATGCAGATTGGACAAAATTACATTTTATCCATGAAAAGAAAAAGTTAGAATATGGAGGTTTCTGCGACGCTATACTTCGTTGTACAACGGTGGCGTACAAAAACAGACGATCTACTGTACAAGCTCACAATGTTATAATCGTTCATTAGTCGTAATCGAGGCAATAGTTTCAAACAATGGTGATATTGATTTGAAGTCATATCTAGGGCTGTCACGATTTAAAACAATTAAGTTGACTATTAATTGTCACACAAATAATTGCAATTAACGATTTAATTGTGTTTTTGGCCATTGAACATTGGAACATATGAATAAAAATATATATTTTTAGGCTTCGTATTAAAAAATTGCACAGATATGAGAAATAACTTAAATATATCAAATAAATTACTGACATGACATATTTAATAATTCTATACTTAACAAAAGTACAAATAGCAGATCTACAAGTTCACAACGCGTCACTTCTGCTATTTCTGAATTTGAAAATGTATGAACATTTATGAACATTTCTCAACATGGAAACGATTATGCAAAATGATAGCGATTATCTCAAATAATTGCGATTAGTCGATTCTGTACTGATTGTCATTTGGCCTCGCCCCAACAGTCTCATCCTCTCTAAATGGAAATTGGGCAACACCCCCCCACCTCTTCCCCTTCCTTCCTTTTCTCTAGTGTGTTGAGGGGGATGATGAGATTACTGCCACTTGAGAAGATCAGATACTGTACACTGCACTTGGGACGTGAAAGAAATGTGATCTCACGTGGTTCCCCCCCGTTCATAAAATATGTAAACAACCTGATATTTATGGAACCGGGTTCAGATACTTTCATTTGTTTTGAGAGAGAGAGAGAGAGAGAGAGAGAGAGAGAGAGAGAGAGAGAGAGAGAGAGAGAATATATTAACCCATTAAAACCGGGAGCACATCTGTGTAACCACTTAAACTTAAAATTGTATACTTTGGCTATTCAAAAATAGCAGATATACAAGTTCATAGCGCGGCACCGAGTGCTTGTAGATCTGTGAGCTTGTAGATCTGCTATCTTTTAAAAAATCGCGACTTTTTTTGCAAATCTTAAATCGTATTAATATATATATATTTTTAAACATTTTTAACTCAAATCTCCGCGGCCAAACACATATCATTTTGGGGGTCCTTGACATGGAAAAGTTGGAGCACCACTAATATAGCAACATACTGTTAGGATTTAGAAAACTTTTTTTTTCATGTAGTTGGTCGCGGAACCCCATCTCAAAATATTTTGTTCCAGGGACCCCCCAGAGGCAAAGATTTGAGTATGAAAAATGTATATATATTCAAAGATTTGAGTATGAAAAATGTATATATATTCAAAGATTTGAGTATGAAAAATGTATATATGTTCAAAGATTTGCACAAATTTTCACCATTTTTCAAAAAAATCTACAAGCTCATATGAGCTTGTATATCTGCTATTTTTTGAATAGCCAAAGAAATCTGTAAATGACGCAGATGCGTTCCCAGTCTTAATGGGTTAAAATGAAAACAAGTGACAGATTGACTCATGTAGTGGCTCGGCGCTGAGCTCTCTCACAGACATGGATGTTTATGTATTGGGTACAGTATTGTGTATTATTTATGTATTATGTCTGATACTATGAGGTGAGGCTGGATGTGGATGGTTTACGTGCTGTTAAAACCATGACTCTGTGTGACCACGGTGATGAGTGCACATGAGTCTTGTGCCAACGGTCATGCTGGGTGGACTGGACTGTGCCATTTATGTATAATGATAATATCAATAATAATAATAATAATCGTGTGCGTTTGTATGTATGTGCTATGCCTTGGTGGGCGGGTGGGATGAGGGTTTTTTGGATTGGGGACAAAACAATGTGATGTTATCCCCATGATTTGAAAAAAGAAAATAGAAAACAGTTAAAGAAAAAAGATAATATATAGGGTGCTCGGGTGGAGCAGTGGTAAAGTCCCTGCCCGCCACCACGGAGGTTGTGGGTTCGAATCCACCGTGGTGCGTCCGGCTTTGTCGAGCGTCTCTATAGTATAGACGCTCGACAAAGCCGGATACACTCTATACGAACACAATTGGCCAGGCGGGGAATATAACATAACATTAGATTAGACTACATTAAATTAGTCTGGATACTATGGAAGTAGATTACATCAAATTAAATGATAGTTGATCATAAAATATTCTGATTAGACATGGACTGTGTGAACGTTAGGTACAACACTTACCCCAAAGCCCACATCCTCAGTGACTGTGCATCTCGATGCCAACCGTTATAACTCCTACACACACACACACACACACACACACACACACACACACACACAGAGAGAGAGCGAGACACAGACATAGAGAGAGTCTTTTCATTTATTTGATTTAACTGTTTTAAAACAAAAAAGAGAGTAAGAAAGTAACCCGGCCCCTTCACTCATTAGAAGGACAATATCAGTCACCAGAACCAAGTAGGGATTCTCATTTTAAACAAACACCATGGATTCTATTTCTGTATAATAATAAGACACTATGTAATACGTCATTAGTATTACATACTAATGACTGATGTAATATACCAGATCATGTACCAGTACTTAAGTGAAAGTATCAATACTGCAATATAAAAATACTCTGTTACAAGTAAAAGTCCAGAATTCAAAATTTACTTAAGTAAAAGTACAAAAGTATTGGCATCAAAATGTACTTAAAGTACCAAAAGTAAAAGTACTAAATATTTGAAAATAGTAGATCTACAAGCTCACAACGCGTCGCGATGCGACGCGTTGTGAGCTTGTAGATCGGCTATTTTAAAATAGCCTAGGCATAAAATAGGGCTAAAGTGGTTAATGTATATGTTTTATAGTGTAATAATTTATATCTGCAAAGTAACTAGTAACTAGTTTTCAAATAATTGTAGTGGAGTAAAAGTACAATATTTGCCTCTGAGATGTAGTGGAGTAGAAGTAAAAGTATTGGAAATTGGAAATACTGAAGTACAGTACAAATACCTCAACATTTTACTTAAGTACAGTACTTAAGTAAATGTACTTAGTTTCTTTCCACCACTGCTAATGACTGATGTAATATACGAGATCATGTACAGTGAGACAGTTACAGGTGTGTGTGTGTGTGTGTGTGTGTGTGTGTGTGTGTGTGTGTGTGTGTGTGCTTACAGGTAGTGTTCAGGTGAGCGTTTGTTGGGGTACAGTCTGATCTCGGGGTACGCCCTCACTCCCTCAGAGCGACACAGAGACTGATGCAGCTGACAGTCCACCGAGCCCACCGACACCAAATCTGTCAGCAGCTACACACACACACACACACACACACACACACACACACACACACACACACACACACACACACACACACACACACACACACACACACACACACACACACACACGTCTGTGTGAGCACATTAGCTCTTCAATGTTGCTTCGATTATTGCAAATAAAGCAAGAATATCCTACAAATGCAGGAACTGTGCATAACATAGCATTTCAGCTGAACAACCTCAAAATTATATTGCAGTAAGTTCAACATACTTAATAAAACTTTTTCATGCCAAGGACCCCCATAATGATATAGGGGGGACAAATGTCCCCCCCCCCCATCTGAAAATGTTTTGTGCCAGGGACCCCCAGAAGAGAACACGTTCAAGATTTTTCTGCTATTGCATCTGCTATTTTTGAATAGCCTACGTATAAAATACGGATGAAGACCCCCTGGAACCCCCCCCCCCCCAAGGACCCCTGGAGGTCCCCAGACCCCACTTTGAGAACCACTGTTATATTGTATGTTGAAGGGACAGGTAGAAACTGTGATGTGTTGGACATAGTCATTTGTTATAAAAGCCTGCCACCTTGTGGCCAAAAAGAGAGTAACTCATAGCTACTTTTTAGCTCAAGACATACATTTTCAAAGTGTCAGCCAATCAGGAGAGAGTACCCAGTTATCGGCTTAAAATGTTATAGTGTTCCAGTTCCAATTCTGTCTGCTCATTTCTTTGTGTCATCACTTCCAATTGTACTTGTTTAATCTGTATCCTGACTGAGTTCTCTCTCCTGATAAAATTGGCAAAATTGAGCTGAAAATGTATTTTCTGTTCAATAAAGAGCTGGAGAGATGGGGAAACCCCTGTTACTGAACAAACACTAGTATATAGCAATGAGTACTATACAAATTTAGAGCTATTTAACATTTATTTTAATGAAAACATATCACTCACTCCTTTAAATCAGTTTGTCCTTACCCCGTGACAAACGTGCCTGCCAGCCAGCCAAACGGAATGGGGCAAAAACATCCCATCCAACTCCATCGGCGAAGGTAACTAACTAGTCAGTGGCTTACTGAGTGCCAAATAAGTTGTTTCGTAAATCAAATTATGAGCAGAACTCACTGAACCACCACCTACTCTAATATCTACACCACCTAGTATCAAAATAGGGGTTGATTATTAATCGATCATTTGATTAAATTATCTATTATTCTTCACAATTGATAAAAAAAAATCTATTTTTTTGTTAAACCATTGCACCCCTAAACCCCATCACTTCTTCCACCTAACCCCTTCATGATGCCTTTCGTTACAAATGCACAATGTATGGATTATAAATTCAAACTTAGTATAGCATGACGTATGTGTGTAATAATGAGAATATATTCAATACCCTGGCCATCCGTCTCCATTCAGGCTTCAGGGCCTGACAGGGTCCACACCATGGAGCGTAGAAATCAACCATCCACAGCTCACCTCCAGATCCACCTGCAAACACAACAAACACAATATTGTTGCTGTCGGGGTAGAAAATGTGTAAATGAACGCCCTACTTGATCGTACTACAAGCGTCACACGAAAGCACAACATTTTCAAGCTTGTAGTTCAGCTACTTTTGCTATTTTTGAATTTGAATCCTGAAAAGTAACCGTTTTGGACATAATGAGGTTTCCACCAGACAGAGATTGTATAGTTTAAGGGGCCATGTCAGAAAGTAATACAATAAGTTTTAAGATTTTTTTTTTTAAATTGTATTTGTTCACACAAGAAGTGGTATTAACACATCGAGTGCCATAAACGGTCCGGACCGTTTTTGAGGATCCAAACGAGAAGTGCCGGAAACGGTCCGGACCGTTTTTGACCCAATTCTATTTTTATACGAGTGGCCCACGTGGGGCGCTAAAACGAAACTTTGACATCACCCAAGGCATTTCTGAGAAGAAGAGGTTGGATGTGGCTCCATGTCAAAAATCCTTCCGGTCGGCGTTTTCAATGTTATCTCCTTGACTAAAAGCTTAATATCTCCATTTCTTTTTAACGTGGTGGAAACGAGCCGTTTTCGATCGGCGATCACGCTGCAATGGAGGGTCGCGTTGGAAATATTATTGTTCCAGGCGTTAGTCGGGACCCTCCGCCGTCTCGCACGCACGCTTTGTTTACATGCACTTCCACGTCGGGGCTTCCACAGCACGAAACGTATAACGCAAGTGGATGGAAGAAATGCAGGCACTCAACGTATAATATTTTAATAAACCTCTGGCACCCAATGTGTTAAATTATAATTTTTTTACTTTTCTCTCTAGAAACTTTTTAGGCTATGACCCCTCAAAATAATCATATTTGAACTAATCGTATTTGAACCCCCTCCCCCCCACCAACCCCCACCCTGACAAGCAATTGGAATTGCGCTCTATGGCCGTTTCAGGGCTTTTTGGTGGAGCACTGTGGTCGCCTCAAGCTGAAAATACTTACATTTTTGGGAGAGGAGTGCCGCTCATCAATGTCACTTTACTATGTTAGCTTCCTGCTTGGAACATTACACCTAACCCGTTCAATCCGGGAACGCATATTGTGTCATTTTAGATTTTATGCTTTGGGCTATTTCATGCCATGAAAGGCGCTATACAAATAAAGTTTATTATTAATATTATTACTACGCCCTCAAGCATCGAGGAACCTTTGAGTGTCGCTCAGCGCACGTGTAACGCTCTCGAAATCATATCCAAAGTGTTCTCTGTCGCCCTAAATATGCTTTCTGTGGACACGACCCCTAGTATTCTCCATCACTTTACACTGAACTACTGTAGAAGTAATAGTCTTACCTTTAACTCTGTCTCTGAAGCTATCAGCATCCAACACCACCACCGTTGGACTGACCAGATCCTAGACACAGACAGACAGACAGACAGACAGACAGACAGACAGACAGACAGACAGACAGACAGACAGACAGACAGACAGACAGACAGAGAGACAGAGAGACAGAGAGACAGACAGACAGACACACACACAGAGAGAGAGAGAGACAGAGAGAGATAAAAGGACAGACAGAGAGACAGAGAGACAGAGAGACAGAGAGAGAGAGAGAGAGAGAGAGAGACAGAGAGATAAAAGGACAGACAGAGAGACAGAGAGAGACAGACAGACAGACAGACAGACAGACAGACAGACAGACAGACAGACAGACAGACAGACAGACAGACAGACACAGAGAGAGAGAGACAGAGAGAGACAAAAGGACAGACAGAGAGACTATGATGTATATTGATATGCATACAGTATGTGTGGTTTCAATTCAATCCAGCCTGCTATCAACCGTTATCAGTTATCAACTGTAAGGGTGTGTGTGCGTGTGCATGTGTGTTACCTGTATAAATTCCAGTATTGCGTCAGCAGAATGATGGCCTTCATACTCATAGATGGAGGAACGATTGAAGATGACAGTTGTCGGGTAGGCCTGAATATTGTACTGCACACACACACACACACACACACACACACACACACACACACACACACACACACACACACACACACACACACACACACACACACACACACACACACACACACACACACACACACACACACACACACACACACACAGCATTAGTGGTGTTCCAGCATTTATCAAGGCGTGCTCCCACGGGCACAGAAGTAGACAGACAGACAGACAGACAGACAGAGCTGTGAAAGCTTGTACATATGATCTGCTACTTTTGAGTTTTTTGAAAATGTTTGACATTTTTTGAATCGTTTTGTATTGATATTAACATAAATCTTCTCTTCTGGGGGTCCTACTCCCTGGCACAAAACATTTTCAGATGGGAGTCCGCGGCCAAATAAATATCAATTTGGGACACAAAAGTTTGAGAACGACTGATGTAGACAGTTAAGAGAGACAGACAGGTATGTGGAGAGGTAAACAGACATGTAGACAGTAAAGACAGACAGACAGACAGACAGACAGACAGACAGACAGGTAAACAGACATGTAGACAGTAAAAGCAGACAGACAGACAGACAGACAGGCATACAGACAGACAGGTAAACAGACATGTAGACAGTAAAGACAGACAGACAGGCATACAGACAGACAGGCATACAGACAGGTAAACAGACATGTAGACAGTAAAGACAGACAGACAGGCATACAGACAGACAGGCATACAGACAGGTAAACAGACATGTAGACAGTAAAGACAGACAGACAGGCATACAGACAGACAGGCATACAGACAGGTAAACAAACATGTAGACAGTAAAGACAGACAGGCAGACAGGCATACAGACAGACAGGCATACAGACAGGTAAACAGACATGTAGACAGTAAAGACAGACAGACAGACAGACAGACAGGCATACAGACAGGTAAACAGACATGTAGACAGTAAAGACAGACAGACAGACAGACAGACAGGCATACAGACAGGTAAACAGACATGTAGACAGTAAAGACAGACAGACAGACAGACAGGCATACAGACAGGTAAACAGACATGTAGACAGTAAAGACAGACAGACAGACAGACAGACAGACAGACAGACAGGCATACAGACAGGCATACAGACAGGTAAACAGACATGTAGACAGTAAAGACAGACAGACAGGCATACAGACAGACAGGCATACAGACAGGTAAACAGACATGCAGACAGTAAAGACAGACAGACAGGCATACAGACAGACAGGCATACAGACAGGTAAACAGACATGTAGACAGTAAAGACAGACAGACAGGCATACAGACAGACAGGCATACAGACAGACAGGTAAACAGACATGTAGACAGACAGACAGACAGACAGACAGACAGACAGACAGACAGACAGACAGACAGACTGTTAGGACCAGTTTATAATATCTGTGTACAGAGATATATATTATAATGTGTGTATATAAGTTCTTTCTTTGATTTGTATTCATTTAATGGAATTCCTGCAATGTATTAATCCAATGTGTAATATGTCTGACAGTCCTTATCAGCTAGTAGAATTCCACTCCACTGTCTCCTCCTCTCCCCTGTCTTGTGATAATAAAGTGCTTGGTAGAGGGGAGGATGCGCCATTGTAAGTTGGGATCGTGTCCAGTGAGGTACATGGTCGTTTACAATCCTCGTACGAGTAAAAGAGATCTCGTGTGTCACGTGTCTTCTTTATCTGTGTGTGATCAACAGCAAGGGGGTTTAAGATAACGATCAAGAACCTATCATTTCACTGGTCCTTCGTGTCGGATTTCTACGTCGTTTTTGGAAGAGGAGAAGAGGACGCATCGCAAGTCTATCGATAGCCAGAGATCTAAGAGGGTCCTGCAAGCCCTGGGGTGTAAACCAGGCCGGTGTTCACCAGTCCGAAATCTTCTCTTCGACGAACGACTGCCGAAATCTGAACGTGATCACACGCCTATAAGAAACATGTAAGTGTGGTCCTTGTGTGGACATATTGTTGTTATTACTAAGGTGTAATATTGACAAGTGTGTTGTAGTTGTGCATAGATAAGCAACTACAGTTATAGTTGTGTTGTAGTGGCGGGGGCCACTGCATTTTATTAGCTGCAAGAGTTATACTGAGAACGAGTTTTGTGAGTTCAAGAGAGAGTCACGGTAGTTAAAAGATAAAGAGTCTGATAGCTCCCTCCGGAGGATTTAGTGATTTATCCTCTGGGGCAAGTCGACACGTAGTGGACCCTCCAGGGCAGATCCTTTTGTCTATGTTTAGTCTATATATCTTATAACCCCCATATCATTCTCAGGGGTGTACGGTGTGTGGTTTGAATGTGATAAGTTAGCTGATCCCCTGGGCTAGTCCACACGTGGTGAACTGGTGAATATTTGGGTGTGATACAGTTTTTGACCAGTATACAGCAGTGCCTAGAAACGTTGAAATACACTTAGTTAGGATAAGAACAAGATATTTACAGTGATTAAAATAATTTCTACACATTGAACAGAACATTATAATAACCACACATATTTAAGTTTTCACCCACATAATAGTAATTGACTGCTAATATGGAGAAGGAAAAAGAAGATACAGGTGCTCCTGTGAAACAAGTGATTGTAGTCGATGTTACCAACGAAGGAAATAAGCCAAAGCAGGGCAAGAAGAGAGGCCAGCCAAGGGCCCCCAACTCATGTTTTAGGTGTGGTCGTTTAGGCCATTTTGTGGCTGATTGTATATCAAGCACAACAGTACATGGATGGGATGATACGAGGAAAGAGAAAGGCCAAACAAGGGCCCCCAACTCATGTTGTATATGTGGTCGTAAGGGCCATCTTCTCTTCGGACTGGCTCTTTGCGAGTCATGCAATATGTCAGGCTGGGATGATTAGAGAAGAGAGAAAGAGAAGAAGCTAGGAGGCTGTGCGCATTAGAGCGAAAGCTAGAGAGTATTGTAGTAAGAAGAACATGTTTTGTTTTGTCTAAAAGATGTGTAAATGAGAGAGTGGAATGTGCATTTTTTGTGATCTGTATGAATGCCCCAAATAGATGCAGTAATCATTTAAACATTTCAAATTTCCATGTCGTGGTGCACAACGACATGTAAAGGAGTGATGTTTAAATGGGTGAGAGAGAAGAGGAAGAAAGAGTGAATTTGTATGTGTATGGGTGTGTGTGGAGGAATGTACTTTTATTTAGTAAGAACATGAGAATACAGTACATGGAAGTACAGTCCACCTACATGATTAAATTATGTCCTGCATGAAAGGAGAGAGAGTGTGCGTGTGTGTTCAGGCGTTAGTGCACATGAATGTGAGTGAATGTGGTGTTTGGGTGTAATACATATGTACTATATGTAAAGTGTGTAGGGTAGCAACAGTAGTGTGAAAAAATGGGTTATGACGTGCGTGTGTGCTTGTATACGTGCATGTGTGTAGGTTCATGTACCGAAAAGACTGTGTGTGTTTGAAGCATGTGGAATGACGTCACTTACGTTGGAGAGTGTCAGGTACTGTGTGTGTGAGAGGAGTGGGTGTGTCTGTCTGACTGTCTGCATGTGTGTGTGTGTTCACATGTGTGCGTGAGAGAGAGAGAGACAGAGAGACAGAGACTGAGTACTGGAGAGTGAGTGTGTGCGCGCGTGTGAGTATGTGTGTGTGCTCGCATGCATGAGTGAGAGAGAGAGAGAGAGAATAAGAGAGTGAGAGCAATTCAGTGAGCCTGGCTCTGTGTGCGTGTGCGTGTGTGTGTGTGTGTGCGTGTGCGTGTGAAGTCCAGCCAAGAAAGAGAAAAGGAGGGACTGACCCAAACGAAAATTTAAAGTATTTTTACTCAGTTTGGGAACTTTAAAGTATCTGTACTCATTGTTTAAGTATTTCTAGTCATTTAAGTATCAGCAAGAGTTTGTGAATAGTCCAGCCAGTTTCTCAAGGGAAATAGCTAAATGTTAAGGCCACGTTGTCAGGTTTCGTCTCACGTTATCTCGTGTGTTGATTTAGTAGTAGAATCTCCCACATGTGAAAGTATGGGGGAAGAGTAGCAGGCCACTGTTTACATTCAGATAGAAGAGCAGCTTAGATACAAGCACCAAAACCCAAGAATAAGAGAGAGCTCCCTGCAGTATGCCCCATATAGTTTGAATTGCGTTGGTAGAAGACGTTTTTGTTAAGTTAAGACAGATGATACACATTTTGGTCTCTGTGTTGGCCCTTCCTGATTATACTAAGTCCTTTGTCCAAACTGAAAGATATTAAGGCCTCTAGGTTTTTACTCCAAATGTCTCTTAACCCATTAAGACCTGGAACCTGTGTAAATTTTTGATATGTACTCAACCTCATCTCACTAAAGTTCGTTGTGGTATTTTTGAACCCCAAGGCCGCTAAGGGCATCGATGTTAAATGTCTGACTCTACAATAATAGCCAAGATGCATTTTCTACTTTGTTTATTTTTTGCTGCACAGTAGACTAGCAGAGGCACTTTTACGCCTGGGAAACGCTTATGTAGATAAGATAAAAAGGAACCTAGTCGCGCTTCACATTGGGAGTTTTTATTTGTTATGTCTGCCACCAGTGACACAGACCATTTCACACTTAGGATCTGAAGTTGAGTCATGACCATAGGTCATATCTCAAACAGGAGGGATGGTACACATATAATATATAATTAAGCAGCATTTTCACACTTATAATTTTCAAAATTATGCTAAACAGTTTTGTACATGTTTTTAGACAATGAAAAGGTAACGAAAGGCCATATGTAAGACTATTATTTCCACTTCTTGAAAAGTGATGTTACTGTAAAACTAGATTGAAGTACAGATGTGTGAAAACGGCCATAGCCATAATGCATCACATTAGTGGAGCCATACATGAAAATAGTGACTGGAAACTGGAGGTTTACTTTATTTAAAAGCGAATAAAGTCCAAAGTGCAAATTATCTGTCTAGTCTTTTCTCTCTCCCTACAGGGACTGAAGCACTGGTGATCTGCATGCCGTGATAAAGATCATCAAGCCAAAGGACCAGGACCAACTCTGCGCTGAGAGGGTCCGTTCCGAGTCCTGGTCACCAACACAATTGCTGTGAAACGTGTTATTTGGATCCACAAAAGGCCACTGTAAATTGGTTCGAACATTATCAGACATTTAAGTAATAGGAGTGCTAAAGCCAGCAGCGGGTGGGGCCGAGCTGATAGCGCTACGGTCAGACCCAAACCTGGAGAAGACTCCCATTAAAATAATCCCCTTCCCCATTCCTATTACACCTAGAATAGCACCCCTGGTATTTTTGTGAGTTTTATAATTTCTATGAGTGTATTATATATTTGTATTATTAAAGTTACTCGTAAATCGAGGAGTGTTGACGAAAATGTTTCTCACCGTCTAAATCTAAATGCTGGGTATATTTTTACGCTAATCAAATCGCTAAGACTAAAATGTGAATGTTTATGGTTGCACACATATAAATATATCTGTTTCACACAACTGGTCATGAGAAGTGACATGCCTCGAAATCCAATATCGCTGGTGAGCCTTGGGAGAAAATGACTTTGAACTAACAGCAGCTATTTGCCATGAAACCGTACCATCAGTTGAAATACGCCCTAAATAGCACTGTTAAGCCTGTATGTCACTCGGAAGCCTAACCTTTGTTATGTCCACGCTGGCTCTGTGAAGAAGGGTCAGATCAACGAACAAAATTGTCAACAGACATTAATGCTGACTCCCCCGTGTTTGTTTAGATCAACTAAGAATTGGAGGTTGTAAGAAAAATACAATCTCACTGGTAATCCCGTGCCAATAAGGTTGGTTTGTCTCTCTTTCCCCATCTTGGAGTGGGAAAGCTTATGTTACGTGTAGAGACAATTAACTATAGACGTAGCCTGTTCCTCAATGCTACAATGACCAGAGGCCCAAAACCGTGAGTTTGAGTCAGCGTCGTTAATGGCCGTCCAGAATAGATGGACTCTTGACCTTTTGACTGCTGCGAGTGGAGGGGTCTGCGTTTCTGATAAAAAGGACATGTGGTGTTTTTTTATTTCAGATGACATTAATTCCAAGAATGTTAGTGACGCAAAGCAAGACCATTAGTGTATGGTCAATGAGAAGGTCGTGCAGACATGCGGCGTTGTCTTAGACTGATGACGATATTTGTCCCAAGTGCTCCACTCCACACGAGAGTGTGTATTCCTTTCAAGCCCTATTTGAGAGGGACATAGAAAGTTAGTCCCAAGGCCACTGGAAGCGAAGAGGCAAATGTTTGAGTTGTTGGGTTGATTAATAAAAATCCTGTTATGATGTTCATTTTGAAATGTGATGTTCAGAAGTATTAATTAAATGAACAACAGGAGGGAATGTTAGGACCAGTTTATAATATCTGTGTACAGAGATATATATTATAATGTGTGTATATAAGTTCTTTCTTTGATTTGTATTCATTTAATGGAATTCCTGCAATGTATTAATCCAATGTGTAATATGTCTGACAGTCCTTATCAGCTAGTAGAATTCCACTCCACTGTCTCCTCCTCTCCCCTGTCTTGTGATAATAAAGTGCTTGGTAGAGGGGAGGATGCGCCATTGTAAGTTGGGATCGTGTCCAGTGAGGTACATGGTCGTTTACAATCCTCGTACGAGTAAAAGAGATCTCGTGTGTCACGTGTCTTCTTTATCTGTGTGTGATCAACAGCAAGGGGGTTTAAGATAACGATCAAGAACCTATCACAGACAGACAGGCATACAGACAGGTAAACAGACATGTAGACAGTAAAGACAGACAGACAGGCATACAGACAGACAGGCATACAGACAGGTAAACAGACATGTAGACAGTAAAGACAGACAGACAGGCATACAGACAGACAGGCATACAGACAGGTAAACAGACATGTAGACAGTAAAGACAGACAGACAGGCATACAGACAGACAGGCATACAGACAGACAGACAGGTAAACAGACATGTAGACAGACAGACAGACAGACAGACAGACAGACAGACAGGCATACAGACAGGTAAACAGACATGTAGACAGTAAAGACAGACAGACAGGCATACAGACAGACAGGCATACAGACAGGTAAACAGACATGTAGACAGTAAAGACAGACAGACAGGCATACAGACAGACAGGCATACAGACAGACAGGTAAACAGACATGTAGACAGACAGACAGGCATACAGACAGGTAAACAGACATGTAGACGGTAAAGGCAGACATGTAGACCAGGGGTCTTCAACAGGGGGTCCGGGACCCCTAGGGGGTCCACCGAGTTACTACAGGGGTCCCGAAAATAGCCGATTGTATTTTCAGAGAGTTGGCGTAGAGGGAAAAAGAGCAGACCAAGTACAGAGCCAACGGTCAAGTTGACTAAATATTGAGGGTTTAAAGGTTAACCGTCTGAAAATACACATTAACATGAATTGAGCTATCTATGAAATCTATGAAAAATGTTTTAGTCTGCAACACAATTTTATACAATATGACATGGGGGTCCCTGCTTCATCTCTCTCTCTCAGCTAGGGGGTCCTTGGCCTGGAAAAACGTTGAAGACCCCTGAGTGTAGACAGTAGTGCTGCACAATTAATCGAAAAAAGATCGTGATCTCGATTCAGACACCTATGCAATCTCGATTTTAACCCATTAAGACCTGGAACGCATCTGTGTCACTTTAGATTTCTTTGGCTATTCAAAAATAGCAGATATACAAGCTCATAGCACGGCACCGAGTGCCGCGCTATGAGCTTGTAGATCTGCTATTTTTGAAAAATCTTGAAAATATATTTTTTAGATTTTTTTCAAAAAACTGTTAGGATTTAGAAAACATCTTTAGAATCGGCCTCAGAATTTTTTTCAATTAATTTTTTTTTTTTAAACTTTTTTACTTAATATTTTTATATTTACAAGAGAATCGTGTGAGAATCGTGATCTCAATTCTTATGGAGGAAAATCGTGATTCACATTTGAGCAAGAATCGTGCAGCACTACAGTAAAGACAGGTACCGTGCTACAGAGGTCCTGGTGAATGGTACAGTCCAGCGTGCCAAACTTCATCTGGCCGGCCAATACGATGGAAGCTTTTCTCAGCTCAGGGAGCAACGCTCGACACGGCGGGCACCACTGTAGATAAAAACACATTTCAAATAATAACATGTTAAGAATTTAATAACCAACCTGTAGAAACAGCACTATAAATAAAATACATTCAAATAAGAGGAACGTCGTCTCTGTCGGGTGGAAACCTCATATGTCCAAAACCGGATTCAAATTCAAAAACAGCAAAAGTAGCAGATCTACAGCTTGCAGATCTGCTACTTTTGACACTAGTGGCCAAAAATAACAGATCTACGATCTATCTAAGCTAAAAAAAAAAAATGCTAATGTTCGCCTTCAGAATATGGACGCTGAGGTTCAAGTGGCTAAAAAGTAAATACAAAATAAAAACAGAAATATGTACAGAGTAAAATGACAGATGCAGATATACTGTAGTTGACTGACCGGTGCAAAGAAGTCCACCAGCCAGGGCTCCTTCCTGTCAGACGGGAAGTTGTCAGGAAGCAGAGTGGTCACGTGACCTTTGACACTGTCTCTGGCGAAGCCCACAATGTTGTACAACACATCTTTACCTGGATGGACAGACAGAGACAGACATATCAGTATAATATGGTATAGTATATTGTTGCTATCTTCATATTAGTCATTATTAACTCTTTAACTCATGTATGGGTATTTTTTTGGTAAATTAATGCCCTACTTCCTCGTACAAGAGTGTCGAGTGAAAGTAGCAAAAAAAATGTTGATCGACAAGATCACAATGCTTGAAGTGTTGACACACCCGACATGTATCATGTGTCCGAGGAGAAGGTGTGTGTAGTGCTCGCTTCACGCGCCACCACAGCGTCCCACCAGTCTTTTGAGCAGGAGCACCCGGCCGCACGCACATGAACCGGCGTGCACGTCATTAACCCATTAAGACCTGAGGCGATTCTTAAAAATGTTTTATAAACTGTTTTTGGGGGAAAAAAATAAATCTAGATTTTTCAAAAATAGCAGATCTACAAGCTCATAGCGCGGCACTCGGTGCCGCGCTATGAGCTTGTATATCTGCTATTTTTGAATAGCCAAAGAAATCTTAAAATGACACAGATGCGTTCCCGGTCTTAACACATTCCCTGCCAGAGGGTTTTTTTAATTTTACTTCCCCCAGTGCCAGTGTTTAATTTTTTTTTACACAGGAGCCGAGATACAGGATTTTAAAGTAATAAGTTAACCAAGGAGTGAATGGAGCTAGAAATCTTTGGATCGTGATATCTCTGGTTCTGTGTGGATAAATTGAAAAAAAAAAGACCAAAAAAAAAAAAAAAAACGGTTATACTCGTGGATGGCAGATTTTGGCAGTAAACGGGTGTATTTTTCATCAACGGTTATACTCGTGATTGGCAGGTAAAGTGTTAATGGGTTAAAGAAATTGCCACTACACCACTGCCAACGAGGTAAAAGGTTAAAAAGAACACGGAACTGCCTGACCTAAATAATTAGTTTTCCCCCCCAGCCATTACAAGCAGGAATTGTGTGAAGAGAGAAGGTCAGAGAACACTTTGTATATCTTTGTAATGCAGCTGCAGTTGAAGCCAAGCTCAACTTGGATTGAAGATTTTGTAGCGGCTACTGTACAAACGTCGGGCATCGCTTTGTATCTTCATGTCGCTGGTTTCCATTGAAAATGAATGGTATAGCTGTAGCGTTGGAGCTGCCAGTCAGTGTGAGTGCAGCAGCACTGTAACACTACCTACGGCCCACAGGTTGAGAACCACTGGTTTAGTAATAGTAAAGGTAAACTGACCGTGATGTATTTCAAAGTGGTGAATGCCCAGGCCTTTGAAGACTGCAACACAAGCAGTGTAGATGTATAGAGACTGACACAGCTCTGCATCAGCCATACAGTCCACTCTGCCAACCTAGAAAGACAGACAGACAGACAGTCAGACAGTCAGACAGTCAGACAGACAGACAGTCAGACAGTCAGTCAGACAGTCAGACAGTCAGACAGTCAGACAGACAGACAGACAGACAGACATTCAGACAGTCAGTCAGACAGTCAGACAGACAGACAGTCAGACAGACAACCAGTCAGTCAGTCAGTCAGTTAGACCATTGGTTCTCAAAGTGGGGTCCGGGGACCCCCAGGGGTACTTGAGGGTCCCCAGCTAAATGATGGATAGTTAACCATATGGACCCTTATGGGTCTGTAACTCAGAGAGTGTACAAATGGAATCAAATGGACCCTAATGGGTCCATTTGATTCCATTTGTACACTCTCAGAGTTAAATTAACATTGATTTTACAATATAAATTGGGGTCCCAGAGATAGAAATGCCATTCAATGGGGCTCCTTAACCTAATGCATGTCAAACTGGGGGTCCTTGAAATTAAAATGGTTGAGAATCACTGCTAGAGCCGTAAAAATCTTCTCTTATGGGGTCATATCTGGCATATCTTTTCAAATGGGGGTCCGCGGGCTAATAAGTGTCCATTTGGGGGTCCTTGACATGAAAAAGTTTGAGAACCACTGAGTTAGTCAGACAGACAGACAGATACCTGTATGTGGTCATTTCTGAGTAGAGCCTGTAGTTTCTTGTACTCGTTAGAAGCCAGACTCTTCTGTCCAAACGTGAAACTGACCAGCCAGCGATGACCAGTGAGCTTGTTCTGCAATGCAAGCACACACACATCAACACATTATACCACACATCCACCACATATGTAGTATAGCATAATGAAGAGTAGAATAGTGTCATAATATCGTCCAATTAGTTTAGTTATTTCATTAAATTATTATACAGTATAAACTTTGTACAGTATAAAACATTTTTATCCCACAATTTTGTAACCCATTTTTCACCCAGTGCCAATATAATACAGTATAATTATTTAAGATGATAAATCACGTGGTAATGAAGTAGTACCTTGAAGCTGAATCAGAATGCATTAGTGCAGTACAGTAAGATGCAATACAATGGTACAATAGTAGTACCTTGAAGTTGTCTGCGGTCAGCAGTTCCAGGTCAGGCAGGTGATCTATGACCTGGCTGTATATTTCTTTGCTGTCCAGACTTTGGAGCCACTTGAACACACAACAATAATACACAATACATTACACATGGAAACATGTGTGTGTGTGTGTGTGTGTGTGTGTGTGTGTGTGTGTGTGTGTGTGTGTGTGTGTGTGTGTGTGTGTGTGTGTGTGCGTGTGTGTGTGTGTCTTACCAGTACACTGCCTTGTTTCTCCATGGAGCTTCCAGGGGGGAAGAATGCTGTAGAGCCACCGGTTACCTTGTAAACATAATAGTACATGGAAATACATGTTACATTATATATCGTTGCAGCTGTCTGGCAAAAACATCTCATCTCCATATTCTAACTTTTTGTGTTTTCTTCGTAAATTAACACCCTACTTGATCACACTAAAGCGTCACACAAAAGCATGAAAAGTAGCAGATCTACAAGCTCGAAACGCGGCGCGTTTTGAGCTTGTCGATCTGCTACTTTTGCAATTATTTTATTTGAATCCTAAAAAGTAACAGTTTTTTACACATGAGGTTTCCACTTTCCACCCGACAGCGACGATATAACATACCCACTGTTCACATTGTCTCAGCTGCAGTAATTATTATTACAAGAGCTTATGATTAAGTAATAACTACATTGGATTCATTGGAACACAGGTTATTTTTCCAATTTCCTGAAAAATCCCAGTTTTGGACATGCAAGGTTTCATACTGTACATACAAGGACAACTACGATATGTATTAGACAACCGGACACCTATTTGATACCATTTTCATCTCTGGGACCCCATTCTAAGAACATAAGACATGATTTAGTCTGATGTGATGTGATTCCTTTACTATCCATCTATGCAACTATAGATATCGCAATAACAGCTGATCAAAATAAGACATTATTGTCCTGTTCTGTAATTGCAATTACTTGTACATAATAATAATAATGGTGAAGACTATCTATTTACCAAGGTTCTTGCTGGTTTATGCTTACCTGGAAACTGTCACAAAGGTTTGCTTGAGTACCGCAATCTATCCAGCCAACTTTAACAAGACCGTCCTGCACGTGCACACACACACACACACACACACACACACACACACACACACACACACACACACACACACACACACACACACACACACACACACACACACACACACACACACACACACACACACACACACACACACACACACACACACACACACACACACACACAGAGTTTATTTATTACATATCATTTACTTACTGTTTACTTTTTATAATGACCTATATCAGTGGTTTTAAACTTTTTTCATGCCAGGGACCCCTAAATTGATATAAATTTGGCCGCGGACCCCCATCTGAAAATATTGTGCCAGGGACCCCCAGAAGCAAAGATTTGAGTTAAAAATGTTCGCTTTAAAAAATATATATATATATTCAAGGCTATGCACAGATTTTCATGATTTAAAAAAAATAGCAGATCTACAAGCTCATAGCGCGGCACTCTGTGCCACGCTATGAGCTTATATATCTGCTATTTTTTAATAGCCAAAGCTAAGTGGTTAAAATGATTGTGACGCTATGTTAACTAATGTCGCTGGGGACCCCCTGGTACTCTCTCAAGGACCACTGGTGGTCCCCGGACCACTGGTTGAGAACCACTGACCTACATGAATTAAAATGTACCCTTACCAACATGCCAGCCAGCTTCTGTCTGGTTGAAGACTCCAGACAATCTGACAGACAGACATGAATGAAACATTATAGACAGTGTGGTGTGTGAATGTGTGTGTGTAGCATTTGACAACATTGATCATAATTATTCTTTCTAAATATTCTAAATCATATTGCACACATTATAGGTTCTTTGTATCAATTACCTTTAATCAGTGGTTTAAGAAGTACTAAAAATTTTTACTTAATAAAACCGGGAAAACATCTGTGTGAATTTATATTTTAGCGTTGGCTATTAAAAAATAGAAGATCTACAAGCTCACAGCGCGTCAAATTTGAAACATTTTGAAAGTGTTTGAAAAATTTGGAATACATTTTGAAATTGGGAAATAGTTTGAGAACTGCTGATTTAGAAGGCATTTGTAGAATCGGCCTCTGGTCTAAATGGGTTCAGAAACAAATATTAGCAATACCACAATGTGGAAATACTTGTAATACTTGTTACAAGTAAGAATCCTATTCAATGTTAGACTTATTAACCCCGTATGAGCCTGTGAACAGTCTGAGTGGAGGTGGAAGACAAAAGGTGAAAGTGCCTTGGCTGTCAATGTTCGCAATGGCAATGTTGCTATATACTAAGTATGGTTGCCGTCAGGCAGAAACCTCTTATCTCCATATTTTAACATTTTGTTTTTTTCGTAAATTAATGGCCTACTTGATCATACTACAGCGTCACACAAAAGCCTCAAAAGGTACCAGATCTACAAGCTCGAAAAGTGGCGCAAAGTGATGCGTTTTGAGCTTGTAGATCTGCTATTTTTTTTATTTGAATCCTGAAAAGTAAAAATGTTTGAGATATGAGGTTTCCACCCGACAGAGATGATATAGCAACAACTACACACAGAGGTATTCCCCGGTTGAAAGGTATAACAACAACGTATTCCAGTTCTAAATGGTTTAAAACGCACTTGTATTGAAAGGACATTTTACACTCTTTTTATTCTCTTAAAGAAGCACTTGATGGCCTTAGGTAGACCAAAAAAGATGACCCCATTTCTGTCTACTCACTCAGTAACAGGGTTTCCATTCAAATGCGTCGCAAATATGAAGCACATTTTCAAAAAGTTGGCAAAACTAAATGTATTTATGCACGTTTCCATCCACTAATATTTTGCGCGCGCATGTGCGTGTGTGTGTGTGTGTGTGTGTGTATGTGCGCGTGCGTGCGTGTGTGTGTTACCTCCAGAGTCAGAGCAGAAGGTAATGACCCAGCCAATTCCTGATGAAAACGCTCGTTCTATCTCAGTGAACACGTTGCCTAGAAACATAAACAACATAAACAATACAACAAAACAGAACCAAATGAACACTATAATAGAAGGAGCAGCATTTACTTGGCACAGCATAAAACTTTACGTGGATGTGCGTGCTACCATCTTGGTGATTCGTTCTCATGTTTTTGTTACATAAGCTTGTTTTTCTTCACCACAATGTTAAGAATGCATTTTAGATACATTAGCATGTTATTTAGACATATGCTAAGTTTATTGTTTACCTGGTATCCTATAGTTTGAATGTACAAACATTATTTGGACAGTATATTGTTTTAGACTAATGCTAGGTTCTACCTGTGATCCTAGTTTCTTGAGGCACTACACTGTTTCTCTGCATTTGATGTGTTTAAAAGGTAGGGTAAGTGATTTTCTTTGGTTAAAATAAGTGTTAAATAGCTCTATATTCTGATAGTACTCATTGCTATAGAGTGTTTGTTCAGTAAAAGGAGTCTCCTTGTCTCTCCAGCTCTTTATAAAACAGAAAATGCATTTTCGTTTCAGTTTCAGTTTCATTTTCAATTTTATCCAATCAGGATAGAGAACTCAATCAGGATATAGATTAAACAAGTGAAATTGGAAGTGATGACACTAAGAAATGAGCAGGCAAAATTGGAACTGGAACACTATAAAAATGAAGCTTAAAAATGGGTACTTTCTCCTGATTGGCTGAGATTTTGACACCTACCGGAAAAAGTTTTTTCTGTTTATTAAAGAGCTGGAGAGACGAGGAGACTCCTGTTACTGAACAAACACTCTATAGAAATGATTACTATCACAATATAGTGCTTTAACCTTTTAACAAAATACTTTTTGTTTTAACCAAAAAATATCACTTACCCTACCTTTAACTTGCTTAATGTAAGTCGCTCTAGATAAGAGCATCTGCTAAATGCCTAAATTGTGTGTGTGTGTGTGTAATACCGTATAGTAGTATTGCAGACCTTACCTTGCCACAGTTCCGTGACAGTAGTTTTAACAAACTGCATGGAGAACTGGACCAGGCTTTTCATGGATCTGTCCCCAAAGTACTTCTCTGATTTCTGTGACATCACCCCAAGACAAGAGGAACACCAATTAAAACCAGTGGTGGAAAGTAACGGATACAAGGAGAGTGTGCACTAAGGAAGAGCGGAAGTGGAAGAGATGTCAAATTGGCTATTTTGTAAAAAAAATATATATATATATACCGTATATGCAAAGTATGCATGATTTGAACATGCACGGTACAATACATCATTATCAGACTTAAATGTACCCTTCTTGTTTATGCCCCCAAATGACTGGATAGGTTTTGTAGCAATTTGTAGCAATTTCAGAAATATTAGGCCTTAATTGTCAAATGTTCCATCATGTTCTAATCATGTATACTTACTTAAAGGAGAATTTTGGGATCTGACGTTCATAGTGACAGAACACTGTCCAAAAAAAAAGGGGAAAAAAACAAAAAACAGAAGTCTCGCTAGACGAGATTTCAATCTCGAGATTTCAATCTCGTCTAGCGAGACTTACAGTTGGGTTGGATAGTGTTCTGTCACTATGAACGTCAGATCTAAAAAAATAAATTAAAAAAAAGACATTAAAATATGCGATCTAGCGCAAGGCCTATCCGCGCACGTTTTAAGCTGTGGCGGACCCGGGATGGAGTTATGACATTTTTCTACTGTACCATTCATCCTAAGATATCATAACGTCATAGAAAAGGTAAGAAAAACTTAGTCCAAAATTCTCCTTTAAGACCGTTTTCCAAAATTAGATTTTTTTTAATTTTGGACCAAATAGCCAATTTTACATTGAGGTGCCCACTGCCCACTCTTCCTTAGTGCCCACTCTTCCTGTTACCAAAAGTAACAAAGTGCATTTACTCAAGTACTGTACCCAAGTACAATTCTGTGGTCATATTTACTTTACTTGAGAATTTCAAAAAATGATATACCGGTAGTTTTAACTTCTTCCCCAGTAGATCTCTGAAGCAAATATTGTACATTCGACTCCATCACAATTATATGATAACGTTAGCATCTCTTTGATTGGTTCACAATATGAGTGACTGAACAGAATCAATTAGTAAGACTAGTCAGGGTAAACGTACAGTCTGGGTTACAGTAGTTATTTTAGTTCAGTGGTTCATAAAGTGGGGTCCAGGGACCCCCCAAGGGCTCCTGGAGAGGGTTCCAGGGGGTCCCCAGCAACATTTGTTAATATAGCATCACAATCATTTTAACCACTTTATCCATTATTTCATATGTTGGCTATTCAAAAAATAGCAGATATACAAGCTCACAGCGGGTTACTTCGTGCCCCACAGCAAGCTTGTACATCTGCTTTTTTTTTTTTTTTTTTTTTAATTAAGTTTTTATCCCACGATTTTGTAACCCCTATTTTTTCACCCTAGTGCCAATGCCTAAGCGTGTAATCCTGGGCACTACCTTCCCTCTGGCAACCTAGGGAGGCCAGGGCCGAGCTCATGCCTCCTTCAATGCATGAGAGCCGTCTGACCTTCTTATCACCTGACAGGGGAGTTTCCCTGGTTGGACGTAGCGCGTGGAAGGAACACGTTATTCCAACCAGTTCCCTTCCCCTCCATCAGGCGCCCCGGCTGGCCAGGGGGAGGCAGTATAGTGACCAGGATTACTACATGTTTTTTGTGAGGGTACCTACCCTAGGAGACACGGGGAGAACATGCAAACTCCACACAGAAAGGCCCTTTCGCCAACCCCACCTAGGGTATGGGCACTGATGACGCGGAGGAGAGAACACGCCCCCAGCGCCCACAGCGTCCACTGCGGGAATCGAACCCAGGACCTTCTAGCTGTGAGGCGACAGCGCTACCGACTGCGCCACTGTGCCCCCTACATCTGCTATTTTTAAACATTTTTGAAAAAATCTTGAAAGTGTTAGAAAAATGTTGAATAATGTTGCGGCCAAATACGTATCAATTTGGGGGGGTACTTGGCATGAAAAGGTTTGAGAAGCACCGAGTTAGTTACCTGTCCAGAGGTGTAGATGTACAGACTGGGGTAGCTGTTGATTCCTTTACTGCGACACAATCGATTGTTGTCTCCACAGTTCACTGCTCCAATCCTGATGACTCCGGCCATATCCTTAGAAAAGTCCCTCCACTACACACACACACACACACACACAAAAACGTCATGTGTTTGTGTGAAGCATATGTGTGTGTGTGTGTGTGTGTGTGTGTGCGCGTGTGTGTGTGCGTGTGTGCGTGTGTGTGTGTAGTACCGTGGGTGCCAGTTCATGGCAGTGAGAGCATCGTGGGTAATAGAAGTTGATGAACCAGATCTCCCCGGAGTTTACTGCCGCATCTGAAACAAAACAATATCATCATACTTTCATTATCTATCTATCAGAACCCATGTCCACAACTACATAATATAATATAAGACTCATGCACATCTCAAATATCAACATAATCATCATTACATTATCAGAACGTCATTCTCTCTCTCTCTCCTTACCAAAGTCGCCTCTGTCCAAAGTGATGATGTCCTCGTCATCATCATATATACCTAGACAGACAGACAGATAGACACTCAGTCATCATGTTTAGAAGGACAGTGTACCACAGACGTAATCCATCATTGTCATCATATTAAAAGAATCAAAATACTTATATATAGCTATAACAGCTAAGCACAGATCACAATGAGCTTGTAGAGTATCAGGCACAAGAGCTAAAAGATCAGTAGAGAATCTTGACATCATAAGCTGGTAGGTGTGTTGGTGGCGTGTCCACACATCAAAAGGAAAACTATTTCATGCCGCGCTATGAGCTTGTAGATAAAATCGTGAACATTTGTGCAAATCTTTGCTTCTGGAGGTCCTTGGCACAAAACATTTTTGAGATGGGGGTCTGTGGCAAATAATTTGGGGGTTCTTGACATGAAAATGTTTGAGAACCACTGGCCTAGAAAGTATCATTTGAGCAGTGGAGTGCTTTGGATATCACGTCCAGAAGAGCACAACACTTTTTTTTAAAATTCTTTTTATCCCACGATTTTGTGGGATAAAAACAACATTTAATACGAGATGAATCCGCTCAATATTTGCCACTTGTTGCCGTGCCACGTGGCGCTACAAACATCTGGTGAACTACTCCTTTAAAAACTCCTCCAACAGTGAGCGGAGTTAACTACTCCCCTCCGCTCACATGGCTTCAAGCTACATAAAATGTCACGACGGAAACCTTTTGTATGGCCAACACGTCCTAACATGCACTTTGTGAAAACACTGTGAAAAGGAGCCCCCCACTATAGTGCTGTTTCCTAATAGAATATATGTCAAATTATGATGTTTTAGTAATGTCCCTGCTGTTCTACATAATGCCAACCAGAAATAAGATTAAGGCCTTTGTTAACCTTAACCTTTGTTTTTATGAACTATCCGAGACATTAGGGTTTTGTGGAAGATGCTTCTGAACATAATTTGCTAGTTTGACCACTTTAAATACTCTAATCCAGGGGTCTTTAACAGGGGGTCCGTGACCCCTAAAAGGGTCCTCAGAGTTACTACAGGGGGTCCGCCAAATCTTTGAGTGATAGGGAACATAGTCGAAAATAGCAGATCTACAAGTTCACAACTGCGAGGCGTTGTGAGCTTGTAGATCTGCTATTTTCGGAGAGTTGGCGTAGAGGGAAAAAGAGCAGACCAAGTACAGAGCCAACGGTCAAGTTGACTGAATATTGAGGGTTTAAAAGGTTAACTGTCTGAAAATACACATTAGCAAGAATCCAACTATCTATATATAACTATAAGTTTATACAATATGTAGTGGGGGGTCCCTGATTCATCTTTCCCTTAGCTAAGGGGTCCTTGGCCTGAAAAACATTGAAGACCCCTGCTCTAATCTTAGAATAATAACTGAAAGTAGCCTATCTACATGCGAGAGCTTGTAGATAGGCTACTTTCACTGCGCAACAATGCTTCCACGGAAGACACGCTCACTTCTATGGAATCCAAATGACTGAAAGCAGTCGTGGCGACTGACAACTTTAATCCATGGGCTCACTCAGAGTGCCGCTCTTATATTAGCTCTCCTCCCTCCCTTTGACAGGGGTCTTGTTCGCTCCACCTGAAAATAGCTGTCACGGTGTTATAGTGTGCGGGGTCTTGTCACAGTGTTATAAATAGTTTGTGGCCGTTAGCTCATAGCCTGCTAAAGATGACAAGTGCACCGAGTTTTGAGTGACAAATATGAGGCACTCTTGACAAAAGGTCAAAAGGTCAAAAGATTGTGCTTCCTCCATAGTTATGTACCAGACATAAGGGGGTAGTAATTCGCTACCACAATCACGTACCAAAGTCATAGCGGTAATAGTTCCAGCTTTCGTAGCGCTGGCCCTCAGATTCGTCCAGACCCTTCTCTCCATATTTGTCATATTTCTTCCTCAAATCTTCGTCCTTCAGAACCTCGTAAACTCGGTTCATTTTCACAAACTCGTCGTGAGCGGATGGGTCGTTCTGAGACAGAGATAGACAGACAGAAAGACAATTTACAATGTAGGCATTTAGCAGACGCTCTTATCCAGAGCGACTTACACAAATAAGCAAGGTAAACACAACTTATAAAAAATCTAATTATTATTTTTAAACATTGTGGTCAAGAAAAAAACAAGCCTAAGTAACAAAAACATGAGAACAAATGACCAAGGTAAGTCTGCATGGTCGGCATAACTAGGTTAAATGCTAAATACAATTTGATGTTTTTTTTTGCTTCGTTTTTATCCCTTTTAAATAGTTATTCTCTTAATGAAGTTGTTTTTTTGTTTGCTCTGTCTTTTGAGTACCAATAACAGCGCTATATAAATTACATGCATTAAATTACAGGCCTGTGATCGTAACCTGTTCCTTTTTGCTGATGATTCAGCTCTCCTATTCTCTCACCATGATAAATCAGAGGTAGAAACATTAGACTGAGTGCACAACTCCACAATATCAGCATCTGGTTATCAGACAATCAGGTGACATCAGCACAGTGAGTTCAGTGCTACGACATTCGAGCACACAGACACACACAGTGAGACAACTTCATGGTTCACAACCTGAGGTCCGGGGACCACCAGGGGTCCAAATGTACCGTTACAGGTCTGTAACACCGACAGCGAACAAATGCAACCAAATGGACCCGTAATGGTCCATTTGCACACTCTCAGAGTTAAATGAACACTGAGGAATTTACAGTGATTCCTTTTCCAAAGTGGTTGAACCGGTTTTTCCCCCAATTTTCTTTGACGTGTCACTATTCTACTAGCCTCGGAAACCCATGCCTTTTTTTTTTGTACTATTCTACAGGTTGGAAGATGCAGATGGGATGTAAACAATGGCAAAAGCCTCCAAGAATCTGCAACGGAACCAGCTCTAGAACCAAAGTTATTTTGGAGGGAAAAGGGGCCAGTGTAGATTGAGGTCCCACAGATATAAACACTTTGAGAATGAGAAAAAAGGTTGAGAATCACTGACTTACAGTGCTGTGACATCAGGCTGTCCACATAATCCGGGCACACAGACAACAAACATAACACACGTCAGAAAGGAGTCGCAGTTTACGGTTCACTCACTGGGTTTTTATCGGGGTGAATCTTCAGAGCCAGCTTCTTGAAGGCTTTCCTGATCTCTCTGGTGGTCGCATCTCTGCTGACTCCCAGTAAGGTGTAGTAATCCTGGCTGTCCGCTGCCCACACCACCACCACCACCAACAGCAAGCCCAGCAACAGCACTCGGAGATGGGCAACACAATGCCCACTGTCTGCCATGCCGGAGGGCATTATCACTAGTACTAACCCCGGTAACTACTAACTAGCTAACCCTGGTAACTACTAACAACCAAACACAAATACTAACTACCTAAGCCTGGTAAATACTAACTACCTAAGCCTGGTAAATACTAACTAACCCAGGTAAATACTTACTATAAATACTAACTACCAAACCCTGGTAACACTTGTGACTATCATGGTATTTACCTGATCCTGGTGAATACCTTTGCCCTGGTAAATAAATACCCTCATAACCCTGGTAAAATACCTGACACCGGTAACGGTAGGGAATACTTAACCCTGGCAATACCTGGACCTATTGAATACTTGAACCTGGTTTAAGAAAAAAATATATAACTATAACCCTGCAAGCCTGCTGAATACTACTTGTAATCTACATTCAGTCTATGATATGATTCACTGTCATGTACTGTGTTCAGTGTATTCAATGGGTGCGTTCAGTATGTTAAGTGGGTGTGACAGACCTGGCAGGGAGAAAGACAGAAGGAGGGAGACAGACAGACAGACAGAAGGAGTCAGAGAGACAGACAGAGAGATAGAAGGAGACAGAGACAGACAGACAGACAGACAGACAGACAGACAGAAGGAGTCAGAGAGACAGACAGAGAGACAGAAGGAGACAGAGACAGACAGACAGACAGAGAGACAGAAGGAGACAGACAGACAGACAGACAGACAGACAGAGACAGACAGACAGTCAGTTTTATTGTAGCATAACTAAGAAAAAAAAGAGGAAAGAAAAGAAAAACATTTGCCTAATGAGCTCATTAGCTACGCAATCTTTCAGTCTGAATGGTGAAATAAAATAAAGTTGACAATAAACAGTGAACAGTGTAAGTAGAGATGTAAAGTGAACTTTGGCAAAAAATGAAGCTAATACAAACTACTTTTACAACTGTTTATTCAGCAGATAGTACATTTAAAGCGCACAAACCAACTCTATGGTACAAACTCTGAACGGCAAAAGACCACGCGTACGTACAGCTGAGTTAATTGGGCTAATTAGAAGCATAATAATTACCATTGTGTTGGTGTAAAGTTGCATCACGATGGAATCAAGAGCAGCTGCAGCGGCTTGCTTGGTGTCCGCCTCTGTGTCCGGCTCACCGGCATCATGACGTATGCACGCAATGCACACGTGATGACGTATGCACGCAATACACACGTGATGACGTGTACACGCGATGCGCAAGTGGTGACGTAAGACAACGGTACGTTCACGACCCCTCGGGAAATGATACACTTTTACTTCATTACAAATATTTGTAAACTTTAGTAATACTAGTTTCTTTGTAAAACATGTCCTATATATACTTTGGCTATTTGAAAATTGCAGATCATGAGACATTGTGCATAACGATTACTTGTTTTACTTCTAGTACTTATAGGCTAAGTATGTTTTGATGCCAACACTTTTAATCCTACTTTTGTACATTTTGAATACAGGACGTTTGCTTGCAACAGAGTATTTCCACATTGTGCGTATTCATATTGATACCCGTTTTTTTTTTTTAAAGGTTTAAAAGGTTAAACCATATTGTGATAGAAATCATTTACTTTAATGTATTATTTGTGTCTCTCTCCTGAATTTACGAGCTTCCCTGAACGCACTTTAGAACGCTACGCACCCTAGAGGCGACGGAGGTGACGTCATATTCCGGCGCCGCCAAGCCGCTCATGTTTAGTTTTAAAAATCTGTTTTTTGGCCGAGTAGTTAGCAGTCCTCTATTAGTCCTCTCTCTCCTGATGTTTTATGATTTAAACACACTTCATCTGTTTGTCAGACAAACTAAACAGACAGTGTGAGACTAGATTATTGTAAGTTTTAACCGATATAACCGAGCATCAGATATTATTGTTTTACTGTCAAACTACTGTGACTGCCACAAGTCTGCTAACGGCTCATCCATGGATATAGGTGTGTCTTCATCTTTTTATTACCTTTATATTGTTTTATATTGTTCACACAGTGATGGAAGAAGTACTCATGTTTTAATGTAAAAAATACTCTGTTACAAGTAAAAGTCCAGTATTCAAAATGTACTTGAGTAAAAGTACAAAAGTATTGGTATCAAAATATACTAAGTGGTACCTAAATTAAAAGTACTAAAATGTTTGAAAATAGCAGATCTACAAGCTCGATGCGCGACGCGTTGTGAGCTTGTAGATCGGCTATTTCCACTATTTTGTAACAAATTGTGAGAAAATATTAAATATAGGCTATATTCTGATATTTCTATCGGTCATTGTCAGTCATTTCTTTGGGTATTTACGTTTTTTTGTCATATCTGCCCAACTTGTGTTTACAAGGCCTAAAAGTCACTCAATTAAATTGTTAATCGCAATTATTTTACTGACAATTAATAGTCAACTTAAATGTGTAATAGTGACAGCCAGGGTTGCCAGATCTACTTATTAAAATTTCCCTGCAAGATTTTATTTGAAAATAGCCGATCTACAAGCTCACAACGCGTCGCATCGCGGTTGGGATGGGAACCACTCACTGCTAACAGGAAGTGTTTGTCTCCGCAGCGTCTTCTGAACCCATGACCCTGGGCTCCCCCACCTCCCCTAAACCGGGCCCCGGAGCCCAGTTCCTGCCGGGCTTTCTGATGGGGGACCTGCCTGCCCCCGCCAGCCCCCAACCACGAGCATTCAACCTGTCCACACCCACCACAGAACACAGGAGCTTTCAGCACACTGGTAACAACCACCATAACAACTGTACATCTACATTATGACAATAATGACAATAAGAATAGTATAGGCCTAGTACAGGATAGGCCTGTAACTATTATTATGTTACACAATCGCCCTGATCTTAATAATTTGAGATAAACCCAATTATTTTGCATAATCGTCAGAATGTTTTCCATTAATCTGTATGAATTAATCTGTGAAAAATAGCAGAAATGGCTGATCTATACGCACACTAAGCTTGTAGATCAGCTATTTTTCCACTATTTATTCTTAATTTGAAAGATTAAAATTATTAAATGCACGCCCTGTTTCAGCCATAGATTGTACATTATCTATTTTGATATTCAATTCAATTCAAACTTTATTCAAGACACACACAGGGGGGTCCATAGTGAAGAACACATAAAACATATAAAAACAAAACAAAAACAAAACAATAAATCAACAAAGCATATACAAACAAGGCAGGACTTTCAGCCTCTGCACATACAGGCTAGAGCGCCAGTGTGTCCATAGCTTAGATGACAGCCTAACAGAGCTCTTGGCAGGATTAGAGAGTGATACAATGATGCTGTTCACAGAGTCTGTTAACCTGTACATAAATCTATACATCAGGTTTCGATATTGATACTGGTCACATGAATGTGAATTTCATATTCATGTGACTGTGCTTGAGGACACCATTGAAAGTCCATTGAGTTAAATGGAGAAGTGGCGCCATGAAGTGGCATTCGGTTCCTCAAGCTACAGTATATTTAATCCGTTGTAGTAGTAATAGAGTCTGTTTATGTAGAGAAGAAAGTCATAGTTTTTATGTTTATATTTATTATATTATTGATTTTTTCTTCTTCTTCAGGAGGCCCTCAGCCTGTTGTCCACACCCCCAAAGACAAGAGTGGAGCACCGCCCATCCGCAGTATCTATGACGACCTGACCTCTACTGCCACACCGACCACACCTCTCAGCTCACACAAACAGGTAAGACCAGCAGACAGACAGACATGGTTTAGAGCAGTATTTATCAACCTGAGGTCCGGGGCCCCAAAGATCACAGGGGGTGGGAGGGAGATGAGGCCTTGTTTCCATTTTTTTTTTTTTTTTTTTTTTTCATGGAGGTAGACCAACATTTTAAACTGTCTTATCTGTCTCTCCAGCCTTTCTCAGTCTTCCAGTCTCCTTTGTTGGGATCAACTCCAGGAACAGGTAATACTACTCTATTACTAATCCTACTAGTAGAAGTACTTATAATACCGGCACTACATTATAGTACTACTTCTCCTGGTGCAGCCGTCACCACAGTAGGACATGACCATAAACAGACAGCCTGTATAGTGTAGCTTCACCACTGAACACTACATAACCATAAAGCAGTGATTCTCAACCTTTTTTTTTATTTCAAGGACCCTCAGTTTGATGTACGTTAGGCCACGGGCCCCCATTTGATACCATTTATTTTTAATCTATGGGACCCTCAGTCTGCACTATAAACTCCCCAAGTGTTTATTTGGTTCCATTTTGTAGCTTTTTGAGTCTATAACTCTCAAAGTGTCTTATTTGGACCACTGGTGGTCCCCAGACCCGACGTTGAGAAACAGTGGGGTCAATGCAGTGTTTCCCAAACTGGGGGCCGGGACCCTCAGGGGGGGGGGGGGTTCCCAAATTATTTTGTTCAAATATGATTATTTTGGGGGGTCGCGGCACAGAAAAGTTTGGGAACCCTTAGGGTAATGAACAGTGTGGGCGCTGACTCAACCCTGATTATTACACGGCTTGGTTGAATGCTTGATTCTGATTGGTCAATCACTGAATTCAGCGGTGTGTTCTTTTTTTGAGTAATGACCGCTGTCACTGAGCTCAATAACAGACCGCTGACTAATCAAAAAGACTCCTGCCGGCGCTGCCTGATTTTGTGCCGTATCCAACATGGCAGACATGTAAACAAATGCACAATGTCATTTACAGCTAAACATAACTCTCAAGAATGTTTTAGAAAACTTTTGAAGCTATAGGCGACACGTTGCATTTGGAGGCACCTGGCATAAATTAATGGACTGCTTTCATTACCGTAAACAATGAAATCCTTTGTTTTGTTGTTACTTTTGGATCAATTTATACATTATTTTTTTACGTAGCCGTGTAATAAGCGGGTGACAAACAGGCTCAAGCAGGATAATAGCCAGACGGAGAAGTGAAAAGAAAAAAACGAACAAGCGCCACCGTCTGGATTTCAGGCTGCTATATTACCATAGTATTCATTGCTATAGAGTATTTGCTCAGTAACAGGGGTCTCCCTGTCTCTCCAGCTCTTTAGTAAACACAAGGGGAACCCTTACAGGACACAAGTGAAAAACAAGTGGAATAAGAAGTCATGAAAGCAAAAGAAATGAGCAGACAACATTGGAACACTATAAAATGTTGATACAAGTTGATAAACTGAAGCTATGAATACTATCATTCACAATACAGAGCTTTAACATTTTAACAAAACCTTTCATTTTAACCCCCAAAACATATCCCTATTTGTACCAGTCATGACAAAATGTTTGTTTCTAATGGGTGAACTTTGTTAATCAGCTATTTTTTTCTCCTGTGTGTGTGTGTGTGTGTGTGTGTGTGTGTGTGTGTAGTGTCCAGTAGTTCATGCAGACAGGCAATACTGTCTCCAGCTCAGGTCGATCCCTTCTACAGCCAGGGGGAGGCGCTGTCGTCCGACGACCATCTGGACCAGACCTGGGTTACTGTGTTTGGGTACAAATACTACTACCACAGATAATGATAATAATATATTACTCTCTGAGTCTGCTACTATATCACTGCTTTTTGTACTATTACCACTACTAGTGCTATAGTATTGTACTCTTTCAAATAAGTTTTAATTATGGAACTTTTCAATTGGAAACAATGTAATTAAAATGATTGTGCGTGTGCATGTGCATTAGGTTCCCGCCAGCGTCTGCCTCCTACATCTTGCTGCAGTTTGCTCAGTATGGAAACGTTCTCAAACACACGGTAAGAAACACACCAAACACGCTTTTCTTCACATGAAACGAGTGGTGTAAAGTAACGACGTAGACGTAGAGCCTTCGTCCTACTCCTCCCGCCCCAACACTCCCCGGTGACAGGCGCCGCCCCCAGCCCGTAGGAGTACGTGCAATGACAATTATCACCCTCCCTGCCCGGCATCCCTCCCCCCGAACTCCAGCCAATTGTGTTCGTATAGACTCTCGACACAGCCGGACGCACCGCGGCGCAGACGGTGGATTTTGGAACCCACAACCTCCGCGGTGGTGGGCTGGCACTTAACCATTGCACCACCCGAGCGCCCAGCTCTCGTACTTTCTGTTCCATTGTTGCACACGCTGCGTGGCGCGAACCTTGGCCAATCGGTTAAGCCATTGAGACCTGAAGCCAATTCTACATGTCTCCTAAATCTCAACAGTATTCTGAAAAACGTGTGTTTCTATATCAGTGGTGCTCAATCTTTTTCATGTCAAGGACCCGCAAAATGATATGTATTTGGCCGCAGACCCCCATCAAAATATTTTGTTCCAGGGACCCCCCAGAAGCAAAGATTTTAGTTAAAAATGTTCGCTTTAAAAATATATATATATTCAAAGATTTGCACACATTTTCACGATTTTTCAAAAATAGCAGATCTACAAGCTCGTAGCTATGAGCTTGTATATCTGCTATTTTTGAATAGCCCAAAGTGTAAAATAATGCTTTTTAGCTCAAATCTAAAAATGACACAGTTCCAGGTCTTAATGGGTTAGGCCGACGGGTCGGGTTGGCCAATCAGGTTTTTTTATCCTGTATGAGTTCTCTCTCCTGGTCGGAAGAAGCTGGTATCCCGACCTGAAAATGTATTTTCTGTCTATTAACCCATTTAGACCTATTAAACCTATACGTTGTTTTACCTTTTTTCAATCCGGTACAGCGTCTGTGTCACATTAGCTGTTGGCTAACATTTATTTACATTTTTGGAATAAAGAGTTGATGAAAACTTAGGTCATGGTTTAGAAGGTGTTTTTAGAATCGCCCTCAGGTCTAAAATAAACTGGAGAGACCCGGTACTGACAAAACACTCCATAGCAATGATTACTATCACAATATAGAGCCATTTAACACTTATTTTAACACACACACAAAATCCCGTGCAGGACCTTTTTTTTAAGGAGTTTAAACCGTGTTCAACAACAGAACCTTTGTTCATTGCATTGTGATCTCATGAACTCACACTTCATCCAGACAGTCAAGGTTATGAGAGAGAATTATGGTCCACGGGCCTCAGTCCTTATCTTAATGTGTTCAGCATTCCTTTACCACATCAACCCTAGCATCCCTATTCTGGGGCCCAACAACAACCCTAGGTGTTCTCCCTAGTCTGGGCACATCAGAATCAGAAGAGCATTCATCGAAAAACAGCAGATCTACAAGATCAGCACTTGTGTGAGTGTGGTGAGATTATTAGGGTTAGTGTCCGGAACCGGTTTTATCACACTGTCAGAGCTGGTATGTGGACTTCACGTCTGCTGTACAATTATCTTATACAATTATACAATTATACCAGTGTTTCTCAAACTTTTTAATTTCAAGCACCACCATAACTGTGAGAGTGTACAAATGGAACCAAATGGACCCGTAAGGGTCCATTTGGTTCCATTTGTACACTCTCAGAGCTACAGAGCTGTATAAGGGTCCATTTGGAACCTCCCCTCAAGTAACCCAGATGGTCCCTGGACCCCACTTTGAGAACCACTACAATAATATGTATGCAATACTGTATGTAGTACGATTACATTTTTGTTCATAAAATTTTATTTTTTTTAAACATAGGAACCGAATCGAAATCGTTAAAATCCTTAAAGAGGATATTAGATCTAGAGATTATAGATCTGGTATTTTTGTTAAATGTTGAACATAAAATCTGTATGTGTATGTCTCTTGTATGTGTGTGTGTGCAGATGTCCAGTCCAGGTAACTGGATGCATCTGCAGTACCAGTCGGTGCTGCAGGCCAGGAAGGCTCTGTCTAAAGATGGGAAAGTGTTTGGAGACTGGCTCATGGTGGGAGTGAAGCCCTGCATCGACAAGGTGAGTGTCCAAGCTTATTATAGTTAAGCATTTTTTTCCATTCCTTTTCATTTTTATTGAATTTGTACCTGTGCATTCTTCCACTTCCGGTAGCATGCTGTGACACGCTTGGCTGCTTCTCTCCTGCTCCCCGCGTATCTAATTCCTCAAGTATTTAGATGGGCTTTAGTCACTAATCTACTAAGGCCTTTTTTTTCTTCCTGAAACGAGGCAATCTGAATTGCTTCCACCTGACCACCATCATACCCCTGCTCGGCATGGCTCACACTCGCGCTGGTGTAAAACCTTTACTGCTGAAATTCTATTGCAATGCGTGAAATTGTAAGAGAAGAAATTACTATAGCTTTTGACACCATGCTACATTCATTTAATCAGTGTCTGGATGAGCTCAAGACCTGTTTTCAATTTAAAGTTTAGTTTGAATATTTTTTTAAAGTGGGTTTACTAGATTATTATATATATATATTTTTTTGCAAGGGTTTAGTTTTAGTTTAGTTTATTAGTTTGTGTTGTTTTAGGTTAATGATTGGCCTGCAGAGAATAGCAGATATTGTAGTTCTGCTATTTTCTGCCATTCTCGGCGTGCAACACCATCGCACGACGACGGAGCATTAATCGGGCTTGAGATAATTAAATCGAATATTAGAAAATATTAAATAAATAATAAACATCGCTGTTTTGAATTGCTGTAGTCCGCACAAGTGTATTAATACAAACGTGTGTGTTTGTGTATTTCTAGAGTGTGATGGAGTCTTCAGAAGCAGTGAACTCCTCCATCTGCAGCCCCACTCCCTCGGCTCTCCTCTCTCCTGCTCACATTCTGCCCTCGACTCCTCGCTCCTCCATGAGACCGCTCAGTGCTGCTTACAAAGCCTCCAGCGATGACTACCAGGTAATCCACATCGGCCATCCCCCCCCTCCCCCCCATATTGACCTGAGGCCGATTCTACGAATGCCTTCGAAATCAGTACTGCCCTGCCAAGGTAAAGTGCAGTAACTACGAAAAAAAAAATCACTGAAAAATGGGTTTAAAAGTGATTCAACTGGTCAGCCAAATGAGATATAGGCATATAAGTGATATTACACTAATTTTACATCTGTTCTTGAGGTAATTGTTTATCCCCCCAAATCACAAAGGCTAATTTGACCTTTGGGATACACAAATAAGTCGGTGTGTCCAAAAACGTAGTTACTGCACTTTACCTTGGCAGGGCAGTGTAGTTCTCAAGCGTTTTCGTGTCAAGGAGCCCCAAAATGATATGTATTTGGCCGCGGAACCCCATGTGAAAATGTTTCGTGCGAGGGTCCCCCAGAAGGGAAAACTATTCACACTTTCAAGTTTTTCTCAAAAATAACAGATGTACAAGCTCGCAGCTCAGCATGAAGTGACGCGCTGTGACCTTGTATAATGGGTTTAAAGTGGTTAAACTGATTGTGATGCTATATTATTAATTAATTTGGCTGGGGACCCCCCTGAACCTCCCCCTAAGGACCCCACCTTGAGAACCACATCACACGCACACAACCACCAGTGGTGGAAGAAGTACTCAGATATTATAACGTTTTTTTTTACTGAACTGAAGTAAAAGTAGCAATACAACTGTTTCACATTAAAAGCCTGTACTCATTATTCAGAATATCCCATTTCTCACACATTCTTTCAAAACGTGATCTACAAGCTCAGAACTTGTTGCGCCGTGATGCGCTCTGAGCTTGTCGATCTGCTATTTTCTAAATGTACTTGGTTACCTTCCGCCACCAGGTGCTGACCGACAGACAGACGCCACGGAAAGAAGACAGCGTGGTCTCCAAGGCCATGACCTATATGTTCGGCTGGTGACCTTACCCCAGTGCATCCTGGGATACCTGCCATGTCTGACCTGTTAGTGTGTGTGTGCGTGTGTATGTGTGTGTGTGTGTGTGTGTGTGTACGCGCGTGAATGCATGTTATTTGTACAAATCCTGACAAAATGTTTGTTTCTAATGGATGAATTTTCTAACTGTACGGTGTTTGTTGATTAGCTTTTTTTCCTATTCTGTTGTTGTATCAAATCTGTTAAGAATAAAGTTTCATGTAAAACTCAGCTACAGTGTGTGTGTATTTGTGTTTACTTTGCCCTACATACTTCTATTCACACTAGTAGAGTGGGAAGAAGGGGGTATCAGACACTTACAGGGCTGTAACTCGGAGAGGGTACAAATGGAACCAAATGGACCCTTACAGGTCCATTCGGTTCCATTTGTAAGCTCTCAGAGTTATGGGGAGCCTTGAAATGTACACATTTGAGAACCACTGCTATACCTTTTTGAAATGACCAAAAGGATTGTAAGAACATATCCCCAGCTGGGCCCAAGAGTTCAACACATTTAATCCCTGTCCTGTGTTAAAGATATAATTTGATGAATCAAACTTCTATTTCTTATCGACACACCACAAAAGTGGAAATGGTGGGAGGCTTTTGACTCACATTCTTCATGTCGCTACATCAGGCTGTGTTTGGCCTTGGAATGAATCAAACTGTTGGACTGTTGTTCGTGATGAGACTGTTCATCCATGAAGGTGGGGGGGGGGGGGGGGGGGGGGTTGTGCGCTCTGGTTTGTGGGTAAGCCTGTCTATCTGTCTCCTCTGCCAATCATGTGGGTGCGTGTGGCGCTGTAGGTGACCATGTGGGCTGGTGAGGGGCGAGGCTGGAGCAGAGGTTGACAGTCTGCTTCTCTGTGGCGTCCAGAAGGTCTTAGCCAAGTGGGAGTGAGTGTAGTACGAAAAAATTGTCACGTCATTACCGTACTGAACTAGATAAAATGCCGAGTAAATTCAGGTCCCAACTGGTAGAACCGTGCCTCAAATACCGACTATCCAAATGGACTGAAGATGAGCTGGTCTCCAGAAGCGATGGTCTCCAGAAGCTTCTCGGTGGTGTCAGGAGAAGAACCGGTCTGCTGTACCATGGTCATGGACGCAGGCTGCTGGAAGCAATGCTGAACCCCGAAATAAAGTTACACAGAACAGGTATGTGCTGTTTTTGCCACTTTCAAGTTTTCTTTCATTTTCAATAGGCTACAACAGCAATTCCCAACCTTGTGGGCCGTCACGGTGCTTCCTTCTGGCTGCAGTAAATCTGTAGATAACTGTAGATAAGAGCTGCAGCCAGCTCAGCTGCCTTGTGGTTAGAGTGTTTGCTCTGAGACTGGGAGGTTGGGGTTCAATCCCCCCCGCCAGGGTCATACCAAAGACTGTCAAAATGGTGCCCGATGCCTCCCTGCTTGGCACTCCGCATCAAGGGTTGGCCGTGCAGACCACAGAATTGAGTTGTTTCTTACTTGCATTGCAGTTTAAAAAGCTGAAATAAATGAATATTTACAGTGGCCACGAGTCAAATGAAACGAGGATAAAACACACCAGTGTGACTGCAGTGAGAATGGCCTCTCACCAGAGAATTCATACAGGAGAGAAGGAATGTGAAGGGAGTATTGGTGTGTGTGCACGCGCGCGCAATCTGGGAACCCATTCTGTAAAAAGGGTTTTCCCCTTTGTTTTTAGCAGATTTGTGTGTGTGTGTGTGTGTGTGTGTGAGAAAGAGAGAGAGAGAGAGAGAGAGATTACTAGTTAGAACAGCATCATTGCCCAATGGCTATTCTGGGCCTGGCAGTTGCTGTGTGTATAACAAATAATATAATTGTTGCCGGGTGGAAACCTTGTATGTCCAAAACTGTTACTTGGATATTAGATATTTACGAAACCGATAAGACACACTCTTTCACTTAAAACATTTTCATAATAGTGAAAAAACACCTAATATATATATATAATATATATATATATATATACATATACATACAGCAAGCTTTCGGTCATAGTCCTTCAGGCATAAAGCAATCAGAGAATAATGACAGTATATAAAGGTTCATGGCGTCATCACTTGATTGATGAATGTGTCACACCAGTGACAAACATTTCAGTGACAAAGCTCATGGGAGTTGAAGTCCTACAATTAAGTGTACTACAAAACCCAAAGTGTCTGCTGACACATGCAGGAACAAAATAATATTTACAATTATAACAGAAAAAACAATAGACAAAATGCAACACAATGCAGACATCAGGCAGTAGCCATCATAAAGAAAAGAGCAAATGTGTAATCTATTGTGATTTATTTATAGTACAACACATGTCAAAATCCTCAATTAAACCTACTTAAGAATGTTCAAAAGTAGCAAAAATAGCAGATCTACAAGCTCAAACACGTCACATCATCATGATGCGTTGTGAGCTTGTAGATCTGCAATTTTTGCTACTTTCGTGTGACACTGTAGAGTGACGAAGTAGGGCATTAATTTACAAAAAAACTACGTTGAAACATGGAGGTTTCTGCCCAACAGGGACGCTAGGCTGTATTAACTGGTTAAATAGTGCATGAAATAGACTGGAGCCCTATCAATCAGAAGAATTCATCAGTTGTTATTCAGTTGGTATTACAACACAGCTTGCATACTATTTCTAATCATTTATGGTTTCTTTATCGCTCATTCTCTATCCCAGATGCCTTTCCTGCACAAATACATGTGAAGAAACATATCCACTGTGACCCGGGTGGGAAGAAGTTCAGGAAAAGCAGTCGTCTCAAACGTCCCAAGAGAATTCATACGGGAGAGAAGCCCTACCACTGTGACCTGTGTGGAAAAATGTTCAGCCAAAGAGGTCATCTCAAAATTCACCAGAGAATTCATACAGGAGAGAAGCCCTACCACTGTGACCTGTGTGGGATGAAGTTCAGCCATAGAGGTCATCTCAAAAGTCACCAGAGAATTCATACAGGAGAGAAGCCCTACCACTGTGACCTGTGTGGGATGAAGTTCGGCCATAGTGGTCATCTCAAACGTCACCAGAGAATTCATACAGGAGAGAAGCCCTACCACTGTGACCTGTGTGGGATGAAGTTCAGCCATAGAGGTCATCTCAAAAGTCACCAGAGAATTCATACAGGAGAGAAGCCCTACCACTGTGACCTGTGTGGGAAAGAGTTCGCTAGGAGAACAGATCTCAAAGATCATCAGAGGATTCATACAGGAGAAAAACCCTACCACTGTAACCAGTGTGAGAAAAAGTTTAGCAGTTCACATGGTCGAGCTTCTCACCAGAAAATCCATACAGAAAACTACTACTGCTGTGACCGGTGTAAGACATTTTTCAGACGTCACGGTTCCTTAAAGAGACACATTCAAAGAATGCACACTTGAATGAACAGTGTGGAATGGTTTTGAACTGATCTGACACTTTAAAGAACCTCCAGAGAATTCAAACTGGAGAGAAGCCCAGCTATTGTTATTGGTATATATATTTTTTTGAACAGTTTTCTACAGAAAGAAAGTCAAAGTCCCTCAGTGTGCACTGAGCTACACTGTTTAGATATATATATATATATATATACAGATATATCGGCCATTATTTGACTTTTTCGAAAACATCGTCATCAGCAGCTATGGTCAGTTCAGTTCAGTTTGTTTTTATTTTCAGATTTTGGACATAAAAGTGTAATACATTTGCCAGTGATTCACATGCTGCTACTACAGCATTGTCCAAGTGTCCGAAAAAGGGACAGGGAGAAGCATTGAGCGTGTTGGGCCCTAGTCTACCTCTGGTTATGATCTTACATTACCATTTGAAGAAAAGTTATACTTACATAATTATGTACACATATACCTACATATACAAATACACATATACCTTCACAAATCTACACCCACATATACGCACCTAAACATATACAGACATATATATGTCTAAATGGTGCTGTAACATTGCTCGGTATATTTTTGTATACTCCCAATACAATGTAATATAATGATTCATTTTATTGGGGCTAAGATGGCAAACGGCATGCTATGTCATAACTTACAATAATAATATAATAGAATGTGGTATTTATGGGATAATGAATATCATTTAATGATCCATTAATTATAGTGTAATACAGTAGCAATTTGAATTTGATATATAAAAGTATATACGTATGCTATGGTATTATTCATGATGCATTATAATGATCCTTTATAATGTAGTGTAGTATAATATGTTATACATTGCTAATATGGATATTTGATGCAAGCTAAGTTATGCAGCTGATGTGGAAGTCAGCATCTGAATGACATCTGTCAGCTGTGCAAATGTACGGTATATCTATTAAACCCTAGGCTTAGTAGGCTATATACCTTGGTGAGTGTCATTTATGAAAATAGCCAATCTACAAGCTCACAACACCTCGTATAAAGTGCTGTGAGCTTGTGCATCTGCTATTTTTTGAAGAATGTTCATCCATTTTTGCCAAATAGTCTTATTATGACAGTCTTGGTCCAAGGCTAATACCATGAGTGTCTCACATGTCTGCAATATTTTCTTTTCTTTACACGAGGAAAAATTTCCAATTCCACTTCATGCAAGGACTTCTGGGTTCTTATTAGCATCACCTGTGCCTGTAAAGATATCAATAATGATAAGCACACGATCGTGCATTTAAATGTCATAACGTTGGTTATAACAGACATTACCTGGAGTGCTACTGATGTTTTTACAATGTTACAAGACCCACTAATCAGCCATACCACTCAAAACGTCTCTTTAGAGATAAAACAAGAATTTAAAATCCAGGTCTCACACATCAATGTTCCAGCGACGTCGTTTAAACCCCCATGGAGTATGTCGAGCGTCTATACGAACACAGGTGGTTTCGGGGGAGGGAAAGCGGGTGGGGATGGAGGTGATCTTTGTCAAAGCGTGTACTGCTACAGGCTGGGGGCGGAGAGTGTTGGGTGGGACAGAGGTGCTGCGTCCTCCCGCTGGGGGCTCCTCACTGGCAGGTGAGTCAGTCGGACACAACAGCAGTGACAACACACAGAATTGTATGTGGGGAAATTAATTGCTTATTGGCAGTCGTTCTGGATAGAGAATGTCTGGTAAATACCCAGATTGTAAATGGTCTTAATGATTATTATTATTTTCACTATTTTCTAAAGTTTTTTTTAAATAATATTTAAAAAAGAACGGTTCTGGACATAAGGTACAAGGTTTCCGTCCAACAGTTAAGAAATGATGTACAGTATCTTGTGATTTGTTTCCGGTGTATAAAATGTGCTATGAAATATAGTTTGCCATGGCTTAGATCAGGGGTCTTAGATCAACGTTTTTCAGGCCAAGGACCCCTTAGCTGAGAGGGAGATGAAGCAGGGACCTTCCGACTACATATTTTCAGACATTTAACCACTTAAACCCTCAATGCTTTGTAAACTTGACCTTTGGCTCTGTACTTGGTATGCTCTTTTTGGCCCTCTACACCAATCTCTTCCGATCTGCTATTTTCGGGCAATGTTCCCCTCAGAATAGGGATGCTATACTTGATGGTTGAAGTGGTTAATACATTTTTTTTAAAGTTCCTATCACTCAAAGATTTGTCTGCCCCCTTGTAGTAACTCTGAGGACCCCCTAGGGGTTCCGGACCCCCTGTTGAAGACCCCTGGCTTAGATCATTCTAAAAGTGTGTGACTCTATATATTATCCTCTTGGTACTGTGTCTCTTGAACTATAAACACCTAATGTTTTTTCAGCTTGTATGTTTAATATTAAATATTTTTATTCTATTCTTGTATTGTTATATCCCAGTTAAAATTATTGCGTGTGAAAACTTTTTTTTTTAAATTTCTGATTAAACTGTAACCTGAAATTGAAAGAATTAAATAAACTAGTCTCCCAAGTTAATTAAGTCATTAATACTTCATTAAGCATCACAAACCATTCAACTGCAGAGAAAGAGGGGGAGAGAGAGAGAGAGAGACAGACAGACAGACAGACTGACAGGTTTCTTTGGGTGGCCCTTTGCCTCTGATGCCCAAAGTGCATTTTTATTTTGTATTTTGTTTGTAATGGCCTGCCCAACACATGGCCCTTATCAAGAAGAACATTTGACAAATAATAATACATTAAATTCACTATAATAATTAATCTTGCAGCTGCATTGCAAACAAGGAGAGACAGGCACTCAGCAAGCATGGTGAGTTCACTCCCTCATAAATACATTGTTGCTTTTACACTTCACGTTCTGTGCAGATAAGATTAGCCACAAAACTGAGGTGTGTTCATTCCATGAGCTTTTGTTAGCTTGGTTTGTACAGAGTCAGGCTAATAGCTTTCCCCTATTTCCAATCAATGTGATTATTAAGTAAACTGGCTCCTTGCATTGGTTTGCCCTCATCTTACTTACATGTTAGGTTGTTTGTGGTAGAGATACAGGAGGCAGAGGAGATTAAGGGGGTGATAGCAGGAATGACATGGCATGGGCCAAGTTATTGTGGAACATTATTCCATTATGTACAACATTTCTTTTTTTATGTTAAGTTTATTGAGCACGTGTAGTTTCATTACAGAGGATGCCCATCAAAAAAGACATTTAGGAATACATTTGCATATCTTTTTTTGTATACATAAAAAAAGTCTCTCTCCCCCTTCCCTGCTACTCCACCAGTAGGCAAAGGATAACAATAATATTTGTGACAGTAGTGCCCAAAATAAAATTAATAATATTAAAAACCAGAAAATACTAACAAACAGTCAATTGTTTGGGTGAACATTTTTTTACACTAAAAATAAAATAAATAAATAAAAAGCTTTGTGAGAGGCTAATTCTAGTAGATTCTGAAAAGAGGTTGTACTTGCAAAGAGTGACAGGAAGCGGAAATCAGATCCCCATCAGTCAGGAGCCCGACTCCCGCCCGACTCCCGCCCGACTCCCGCCTGCCCGGTGCAGAGGGGCGGCAGTGGCTCAGGGGTAGAGTGGCCGGGTAGAGTGAACTGGAAAACTGCAAGGTTCCCAGTTCGATCCCGGGCTGGGGCGCTCCCCTAGAGTTAGTGTCGAAGTGTCCTTGAGCAAGACGCTGAACCCCTAATTGCTCCCGATGAGCAGGTTGGTGCCTTGCATGGTTTCCGCCGCCATCTGTGTATGAATGTGTGTGTGAATGGGTTAATGGCACAATCAATGTAAAGCGCTTCGGATAGAAGCGCTATATAAATGCACCATTTACCATTTACCATTTACCAGAGAGATCAACTGTCCTGTACTACAAAAAAAAAGAAGGTTCCCCCCAAAAACCGGGCCCTTAATGTGACCTTTTGTAACCTTTGAGCACCTGGACCTCCAGTGGTCTCCGCACGCCTGTAACTTTGTAGACAATTACTTATTTACTCGACAGATGAGTACATTTCACCCAATACAAAGAAATAGCCTCACAGAGCGCATTAGAAGTCTGTAACAGATGAACATCACAATTGAAAACCCTTCCAATCGCTCAAATGTTCTCCTTTTTTATATGAATTCTATTTAAAAAATTATCTATTTACATTCTGTGATAAGGAATGTATAATAACAAAGGAGACAATACGATACAGTAAGTTATCTAAGTTTTAGTTTAACTTTTTTATTCTATTTTCTTTATTAAGAGACCACAATGTGTTTTTTAACCTATATGTGCTGTTTACCTTTCTGACTAATAAAGTATTCAATCAATCAATCAAAAAACCAAGCAACCTTTTCCTCAGACAATGAAAGAAATGTAAAAAAAAAAGACAAATCCAATAAAATATAAAAGTTTGCCCTCTAGACTCATGGCTTACTTAAGATAGTGCGACCACAATAGAACAGAAAAGGCTCACAGACTGAGAAACATGTTTCAATAAAATATATAAAAACATCCAAAAAAGAGATGATACAGTAATCCCAGCGTGGCACAGCAGTTGGAAAAAAGTACCTAAATATTGTACTTGTATTTAGTTACTTTCCCCACTGCATTTCGATGAGACCTTAATTGGAATTTGGTTTGGTGTGAGCTCAGGAGACAAAAAGACAAACAGTATAAAAAATATTACAGCAGCCTGTGTCTTAATTACAAACACAATTGTTGCAAAGACAATGATTACATTCTTGTCTCAAGTATGATACACCTGATAGAAGTAGAGGTAGATTTTCTAAAGTAAAACAATTAATAAAGAGAAAAGGCACAGGTTTTCAGAATGCCCCACTATTCATTAATTAATGATTATCAACCATTTAATAGCAAGGAGAATGTTCTACAAACACCGGCTATAGACGCTAATACTGATGTTTCTATTCATTGTAATGTAATTCAATGTAACTGTGTGTGTGTGTGTGTGTGTGTATGTGTGTGTGTGTGTGTGTGTGTGTGTGTGTGTGTGTGTGTGTGTGTGTGTGTGTGTGTGTGTGCGTGTGCGTGTGCGTGTGTGTTTTTTTTAATATGTCATTTGACGAAATGTTTTACCAAAATGACCCTTCACAAATGGAGGATTTTGTTTTACCTAAGTAAAACTACCAATTACCACTATATAAAAAGTAAGTAAGGAAGTAAAAGTCCTGTATTAATTGTACTTGGCATCTAAATGTACTTGCAGTAACAAATGAAAGTACTCAAATTGTTAGAGCTTGTACGTCCACTATTTTTGCTATTCTGGAAATGTGGTTTGAAGGGATATTTTACTTTCAAACATGTTTGGGGTAATTTTAACGTCTACTCTGGCTTTTGTGAGCAGACCAGACAGCTTTTATGTTGTAGAATAATCAAAAACACCCGTCCTTGTTTCTGGTGACTGACATTGGCCTTCTAATGCCTGAGGGGACGTGGCTTTTCAATTAGCCTACTTTTTTCATTTATTTTTAATGATTTTTAAATAAAATGTAAAAATGTAAATAGACGGACAGACAGGTCTTTGTGATGCTATCATGGTTCAAATTAAGTTTGAAGTTACAATAGGTTTGTATAGGAAGGGTGTTTGTCTGGGGAAAAAAATACTAAATACTGAATCAAGCAACTTGTCTGTCTGGGGTGTTCACAAAAGCCAGAGTACACGTTAAAATGTCCCCAAACATGTTTGAAAGTGAAATATCTCATTAAGTTTCTTCTGAAATGATACCTCTAGTGGAAGGCAAAGTAAGAATTAAGAACATATTTTAACTATGTGTTGTTGTTTTTTTCGGAAATTACTTCCCTACTTCATTATACTACAGTGTCACAGAAAAGCATCTAAAGTAGCAGATCTACAAGCTCGAAACGCGGCGCGAAGCGACGCGTTTCGAGCTTGTAGATCTGCTACTTTTGATGCTTTTGAATTTGAACAGTTTTGGTAGGGGTGTGCCGATATATCGTCCCGCGATATATCGCGATACGTTTTCGTGACGATATGTATCGTTTTGAAAATAAATATGCAAACAGCCCCGAGGTGAAAAGGGTGACAACACGTTGGTTTTTTTCGGGTCAGGTGTCACACTATTGCCCTATTTGGATTCAAAACGGCTATTGTAGCTGTAAAGCTACAAGTTTGCATGTCTGAATAATGCAAAAAACGGAATTATTTGTTTGCATTTGCTTTTTTTCTCCCCCATATATTTTCATAATAAAAAAGTGCGTATCGTATCGTATCGAAATCGTATCGAAGTTGTGAGCCCAATATCGTATCGTATCGTTTCGTGAAATTAGTGTATCGGCACACCCCTAAGTTTTGGACATATTGAGATTTCCACCCAACAGAGACGGTATGCCATCTTGCATCTTGAATCGTTGTCTCTTGGTTCGCCGGTTCCTGGTCACATAGGAGGAGGAGTGGTATTGTTCGTTCCGTCCTTCCTGGGAAGCAGGCGTGATGTGGTAGCTGTGAGGTGGCAGGCTGTACGGTCTGTATCTGACACCTGAGGACAAAACCAAGTGGACGAGAGGATGAGAAAGAGCCACACGCACCTTTTAACCCATTCAGACCGGGAACGCATATGTGTAACCACTTCATTATCCATATTTTATACTTTGGCTATTCAGAAATAGCAGATATACAAGCTCATAGCGTGGCACCGAGTGCACTTGTAGATCTGCTATTTTTGAAAAATCTTGAACATTGTGCAAACATTTGAATATATATATATTTTTAAAGGGAACATTTTTTAATCAAATCTTTGCTTCTGGGGGGTCCCTGGAACAAAATATTTTGAAATGGGGTCGGCGGTTAAATACATATAATTTTGGGTGGTCCTTGACATGAAAAAGGTTTTAAGCGCCACTGATATAGCACATAATATTTCTTTTCAGAAAATTGTTTGTAGAATCCCCAGAAGCAAAGATTTGAGTTTTAAAAATATATATTATACATGTTAAATATACATCATCACCTCACAAACTACAGATCTGACAAAGAACTGTGAGTACTTTTTGCGTTTGCACTTCAAAAAGGACAGAGGATTCAGTCATCCATCGTCACACCATCACCACGATCAGGCCTGCACCTTTTTGTTTTGTGTGTGTGTGTGTGTGTGTGTGTGTGTGTGTGTGTGTGTGTGTGTGTGCCCACTGTAATTTTGATTAAGGTTATCTGTGTTTGCTATTGAGGAATAGTGATAGATAGCCTATTTTTGTTTGAAGTAAGGTAATAGGGATTTTGACAAGAATTCTAAGCATTTGAGCATTTGGGTTTTTTTAATCCCTTGACTTTGTAACCCATTTTTTCACCCAGTGGCCAGACATTGTGATTTTTGACACGTGTCATGTGTGTTTTCTATGGGAAGGTAATTAAGGAACTTTACATTAGGTAGAGTTCATTTGATTTAATAAAAGGCATTAGGCCAATTGGTTTATTTAAAAGGGTTTACCTACCATTTGTGTTTTGTCTATTTCATGTTTTTTTTCTAATTTTCTTTAACATCTAAAAAAAAGGGTAAAACACATTCTGTAAAAACGAACAACCCTTAGTAAATTTGCCGAACAACCCTTAGTAAATTTGATTTACATTTAAAGTGTTGTCTGAGACAGTTATTTAAAATAAGTCTGCTGTCAAGTTAATGAGCCTTGTGGTTTATACTGTAAATAATAAAATGTAAAAGTAAAAGGTAACAAACTCAAGTGCCCCGTTATTCCATTCAATACGTTACCGGGGTGCTACATGAAATTTTACTTTATGTTTATTAACTCAGAGATGGGGAGACCCCTGTTACTGAACAAACACTCTATATCAGTGATTACTATCACTGATTTGGTATAGTATACTACTATAAAATAATATAGAGCTTTATGTTTTTAACAAAACGTTTTGTTTTAACCAAAATATAGCACCTAGGGTGCGGTCACACCGAACTTTAATTCTGCCTATGAGGGCGGATTCTGCCAATGCTTTTCAATGGGTACGAAGCTGCGGAAATCAGCAAATGGCAACAAACCGCTCCGTTCCTATTGAAAAGCATTGGCAGAATCCGCCCCTCATGGGCAGAATTAAAGTTCGGTGTGACCGCACCCTAACAGCACCTCATTATTTAGTCTCTGTCGGGTGGAAATCTCATATGTCCAAAACTGTTACTGATTCAAATTCAAAAATAGCAAAAGTAGCAGATCTACAAGCTCAAAACGCGGCGTGCTTCGCGCCACGCTTCAAGCTTGTGGATCTGCTACTTTTGATGAGACGCTGTAGTATGATCAAGTTTGTTCATTTACTAAAAAAGAATATGGAGATAGGAGGTTTCTACCCGACAACAACGACTTTCAACCTTTTGTCCTACTGCTGTGCTCAGCCTGCAAACTTACCATACATGGCCGCCATGCTGTGTGCAGGTCTGTAGTGGGGGGGCTGGGGGGGTCTGTGGGGGGGGTGTGGCGGCGGCTGCTCACCCCCGTCAAAGCTCATGTAGCCTGGGATGAACTCATGGTTTGTGGTAACGGAGTCTTCAGCGAACTCTTCATAGTCATAGTAGTGTGTCTGGTAAGTCTTTGCTAAAAGAGAACATAGTGTTCGATCAGTACAACTCTGGCAGTGAAAGTACGATTCCTTAATGCAGTGGTTCTCAAGCTTTTTCAAGTCAAGGACCCTCAAATGTATTTTGGCCACGGACCCGGGACCTTCAGTAGCAAAGATTTGTAGCAGATCGATGAGCTTGTATATCTGCTATTTTTGAATAGCCAAGTATAAAAGAATGGTTAAAGTGGTTAAAATGTTTGTGACGCTATCTTAACAAATTTTGCTGGGGACCCACAGACACAGAGTGAGCAGACAGACTCACTCTGTGTCTAATGTGTCTCATTAGTGTCATCTTAGAATGAGAATTAGTGAGGACATATTGAAAATGGGTGAAGTACTGTGGTCACAGCTAACTTTGATTCTGTCTATGAGGGCGGATTCTGTCAATGGGAACGGAGCGGTTTGTTGCCATTTGCGGATTTCTGCAAAACAAAACGCTCTGTTCCCATTAAAAAGCATTGGTTGAATCCGCCCTCATAGGCAGAATTAATGTTCGGTGTGACTGCACCCTTAGGGATAAGTTCCACTGTCTTGGAGGTGCCATTTCTTACCTGCTTTTTGTGCACCATTTCCACAGGATGGCTTCGGCTTTGGTTTAATGGGCTCTGAAGGGGCATGTAAAGTCAAATGACATAGTTTAAAGTCATACAGTGCCATTTCCCCGACACTCGCATCAAAAAGTACGCAGGGATCGTTGTGTGTATGTGTATGCTGGAATTATTTATGTATTTTGAAGTCGATAAAAACATACTTAGCTTTCTAAAATACTTAGCAAAACATAGCATCCCATGCCAATATCCTCGGCGCTAGGACCCCGCAGCACATGTTTTGGAGCGGTACTTTCATGATATTGTTTCAAACTGAATTCTGGGAATTGCAGTTCTAGCGGACCCCAGAGCTAGCGGACGTGTCGTCAAGAAGACTATACTAAAATGGGTGTTACACAGTAACACTTGAATGTAATGACCCAAGTAGTAAGAATAAACTATCTATTAATTCTCAAAATGCACTGTTTGTCTGTCTGTCTGTCTGTCTGTCTGCCTACCTGTCTGTCTGTCTGTCTGTCTGTCTGTCTGTCTGTCTGTCTGTCTGTCTGTTCCGGGCATAACTTGGGCGCAGCACAACCATGAGTATGACTGAGTATGCAGAGCCGAGCGGAAAACCATGAATATCTGCCTGTCCGTGGGTACTCCAGAGGACACATCGAATCTCTGTGTGTTTGGCAATAAAGACCATTAATTCAACTCTTCTATCTGTCATCATTGAGAAATCGTCAATATAATCAACAAGCCATGGTGTGAAACCCATCTACCCAACCACAGGCCTATTGTCAGTTCTTTCCTGTGTTCTTTATGTCATGCCTCGAGCGACAGGGTGAGAAGCGAGCGAGCACCTGAAACTAGACGCTTCACTGCAAAGAAAACATAATCTTGTGACTTTCACCTGTTTAACAAGAATGTCGGTCAGGCATATGTGACTATTTGATTGTGCAACTCTTAATGTGTACCCACATGTACCTGTACATGTAACGGGTGTGTTTACCATTGATAAGGACCGTTTTCAGCACCCCATTCTCCTCAATCTGTGTTCTCTCTGCCCCGTTCTCCTTGATCCTGTAGACCACACACACACACACACACACACACACACACACACACACACACACACACACACACACACACACACACACACACACACACACACACACAGACACACATAGACACACACACACACACACACACACACACACACACACACACACACACACACACACACACACACACACACAGTTAAATCGAATAAAGAAAAACATCACTTCATCTTGCTTTTCAATTCACTGCTGCCCCTTATACTTCTATTGCCGAGCAAAAACTGTACGGTTGGTGGTTTATGATAGGCTGGTTGGTAGGCTTAATTTATTATTATTATCATGTAAATCTTATATGATTGGCACTAGACCACTTCATCCATTTATACATTGGCTATTAAAAATGAGCAGATCTACAAGCGCACAGCGCGTTACCTGCGCTTCGAGCTTGTACGTCTGCTATTTTAGAAAATTTGGGGAAAATCTCCAAAATGTTTTGGAGAATTTTGCCTTTTTTAACACAAATCTTCTATTCTGGGGGTCCCTGGCACAAAATATTTTCAGATGGGGGTCCGCCTGCCAAACACATATCAATTTGGGTGGTCCTTTACATGAAAGAGTTTGAGAACAACTGGGTTAAAATATCGGTTATGGCCGGGCTATTAAAAACGGGTGTAGTTTTATTTATTTATTTATTCATAGGACCACAATGGAAACAAGACTGCAAGGACTTTTTTGGTGTTTGACTGTACCCATGCTGTTTTGCATTTCTGTCTAATAAAATATTCAATCAATCTATCTATCTATCGATCTATATATATCGATCTATCTATCTGGCCACATGATGTACCAGATGGGTCATAACTACTACTGCATGAGACTCAAAATTACTCACAAGAAACAAGAAGTACAGTCACAGTAAAACTTTCAGTGAACCCAAGTTCACTGAAAGTTTTACTGTGACTGTACTTCTTGTTTCTTGTGACTGTACTTCTTGTTTCTTACAACAACAAAAAAAAGTCAATAGCCACCACTATTCGTGACAGCTAACCACATACTGTACATTGAGCAGAGATCCTTTATATCGTCTCTGTCGGGTGAAAGTCCAAGACTGTTACTTTTCAGGATTCAATTTGAAAAATAGCAGATCTACAAGCTAAAAAACGTGTCGCTTGTGGATCTGCTACTTTTGATGCTTTTGTGTGACGCTGTAGTATGATCAAGTCGGGCGTTAATTTACAAAAAAACACAAAAAGTCAGAATACGGAGATAAGTGGTTTCTGCCCGACAACAACGATATGCAACTTGACCCAGGTCTGCTCATTTTGGCAAAAAGGAAGAAAACTGTACTTTTGGGTGGGGGTGCATTTGCCGCCGACGATGCGAGTGGAGGTGGAAACGGATTTGAAGTTGCCCATCCCTCCTCCCATGCCATCTGTCCCATCCATACTCCTCAAGGAGAAAGAAGAGAAGGAGGAGAAGTCCACTGGAGGAGAGACGAATTCCGCTGGGGACAGTTTGCATTGGTTTAAAGCTAAATTTACTGGAGATACTCCAGTAAAGTAAAAGTACCTCAACATTGTACTTAAGTACAGTACTTGAGTAAATGTTCTTAGTTACTTTACACTGCATTTACTTTAAGTAAGTAAGCAGAGTAAGAGTAAACAAAGTATCTGTACTCTAACTACTTTTTATGCTTTTCATCATGAATCATCATTTTCTGCAGAGGCCTTTCTTAATCTCCTGCATAGGTGTTTCTGGCCCACTACACTAGCATTGAGTGAGTCATGGCAACTGAACTAGACAGCGATAGAGGAATGGGGAAAACTCTGTTTACCTCCTGCTGCTGAGGGGAATCCACTGGGGCCAAGACGAGGGGGGCCTGCGTTGCCGTGGAATCCATGCCCATGGATGCCTCCGAAGGAAGAAAAGTCATCTGAAGAAAAGTAATCTGAGGATAGATAGACATCATCATCATCATCATCATCACCGTAATAGAGGCTGGAAAATGGCTGATTAAAGCCTGTGACTTCCTTTAATCCGTTAATAATAAACTTTATTTGTATAGCACCTTTCATGACATGACATGCAGCTCAAAGTGCTTTACAGAGCAAGAATACAATTACAGTTACAACTAATTTAACAATAAAGCATAAAAGAAAAGCAGAAGCATAAAACAACATCAAAATAATAGCAAAGGGCAGTGAATCAGGCAATACAATGAGGACATGGACAACAACACAGAGATTAAAAAATCAACCAACAAATCAGCTAAAAGCAAGAGTGAAGAAGTAGGTCTTGAGCTGTGCTTTAAAGCTATCCACAGAGGCTGCCTGTCTTAGGTGTAATTGGAGTTTATTCCATGCTGTCGGTCCGTAGAAGCAGAATGCTGCTTCACCGTGTTTTTTATATGTCATTGTAGGCACCTCGAGCAGGTCAGCTCTTGAAGACCTGAGGGGACGGTTTGGAGCATATCTAGGCAGGCAGTCATAGAGGTAGGAAGGTGCCAGACCATTTAGAGCTTTGTAAACTAGTAAAATAATTTTAAAATCAATCCTAAAAACAACCGGGAGCCAGTGTAGTGAAGCTAGAACTAAGAGTTAAAGGGATTGTAGGCGAGTTCAGAGATTAAAAAAATTAAAAAACTATTGTCAAACACCGCACCCACCTCCTCATCAGCATTTCGTTTCCCCGACCACCAGGGGGTGACGCAGGGGGGACTTCTAAACGGGCCATGCCGAAAATAGGTTGCTTTATTCGGATACAATGCATGTCACTGCCCGCCCCTGCCGGTTCTCTGATTTTTTTTTTAAAATAGGCTCTTTCATGATAAATTGACCACATATATGAAGTTAAACAACTGAATTCCATCCAAACGCTATCTTAAAAGTAAATTCCGTACCTCAAAAAAGAAGTTTGAGAGCGTTTTAAAACCGAAAGTAAGAAGTATAAACTGCCTACAGAGAAAACAATGGCGGCTCGTTCCATTTTTGTCGGCTGCACTTAGTCCCATTCGGTTTCACCCGAACACTTCACACGGGCACGGACACGCACGGACGCGCACATGCGCGTCCATGCATTTACGTCCCGGATACCCGGATGTCAAAACATAAATTGTAGGGAAAATACGGATTTCAGAAAGAGGACTGTGTTTCAAAAAAAAAAAAACACCCCAGCATCATTATATAGTGGCTGATAGAGGGGGAAAATGCAAAATATATATATATAAATATTTTAAAATGTAGGCTTAATGTTGCCTACAATCCCTTTAAGACCTGAGGCCAATTCTACAAATGCCTTCTAAATCAGCAGTTCTCAAACTTTTTCGTGCCAAGGACCCCCAGGGAATGTTGAACGGGAGGAGTAGGACGCAATCGCTTCGTCCTCCTGGTGGGGGCACCTCTCTGGCATGGTGAGCCAGTAGGATACAACAGCAGTGGCTACACAGAAATGTTTGTGGGGAGGAATGAATTGGCAAAATAAAAACAATTGGGATAGAAAGGGGGTAAAAAACTCGATCATGATCTGCCTCTTGTGTCCAATCAATCTCCTGTGGGAGCCAGGAGCCTCCCTTCGTGGCCATTTTCTCAAATGTTTTTCTGAGTAGCATGCAGAAGTACTCTGTAAGTAAAAGTCCGGAATTAAAAATGTACTCTACTCCAGGCTGGATTACTGCAATGCACTACTCATCGGGACCCATAGCAAGAGCCTCCAAAGGCTCCAATACATCCAAAACAGCGCTGCTAGGGTCCTGATGAGAGTGCGAAAATATGACCATATCACACCCACCTCACTTCACTGGCTCCCCATCTCCTTCAGGACCGAATACAAGATTTCCCTTTCACCCATCAATGCATTTACGGCAACGCCCCCCCTACCTCAAAGAACTCCTCACCCCAAAACCCGCCACCCGAAGCCTCCGCTCAAACAACACCAACCTTCTTGTTGTCCCTGACACCAACCTCCGCACCATGGGCGACCGGGCCTTCTGTCACACAGCCCCATGTCTGTGGAATGCCCTCCCAGACCACCTGAGAGCACAGCAGTCCACTGATGCCTTTAAAAATGGACTAAAAACCTACCTTTTAAAAAAAGCATTTTTCTAATTTTATGGACTTTGTTTGTTTTTCGTACTAAGTTTTAATTTCAAAATTTTGGCCCTTTAGTTTAGCCTAGTTGGGTCTATCGTAATTGTTTTGTTGCCTATGCTGTTTTTATGCCTTGCTTTTAATTGTAGCACTCTGAGATTCGTGAGAATGTAAAGTGCGTTATAAATAAAATGTATTATTATTATTACTTGAGTAAAGGTACAAAAGTATTGGTATCGAAATGTACTTAAAGTACCAAAAGTTAAAGTACTAAAATGTTTGAAAATAGCAGGCTATACAACCTTGCTTGCTCTATCTGAGCTTGTAGATCGGCTATTTCCAAATAGCCTAGGTTTAAAATAGGGCTAAAGTGGTTAATATATGTTTTATAACGTAATAATTTATACCTGCAAAGTAACTAGTAACTAAAGTTTTCAAATAATTGTAGTGGAGTAAAAGTACAATATTTGCCTCTGAGATGTGGTGGAGTAGAAGTAAAATAGACCCTCTAGAAAAATGCGATTATGCATAATTTACCGCATAATCAGCAAAATGGCACATAATTATGCAGGGGTAATGTTTTTTCAAAAAGGCCGCATCGCATAATATGCGCATCGCATCGCATAATATGCGCTTCGCATCGCATATTTCCGCATATTTCGGAACTTTTGACATATTTAGCAAATTTCAATATTTCTAGGATTTTAGCCCGCATAATCAAGTGTTTTAGCCCGCATAATCAAGGATTTTTGCCTGCGTTTTTCTGGAGGGTCTAGTAAAAGTATAGACAATTGGAGATACAGTAAATTAAAAGTACCTCAAAATTGTACTTAAGTACAGTACTTGAGTAAATGTTCTTAGTTACTTTACACCACTGCATTTACTTTAAGTAAGTAAGCAGAGTAAGAGTAAACAAAGTATCTGTACTCTAACTACTTTGTATGCTTTTCATCATGAATCATCATTTTCTGCAGAGGCCTTTCTTAATCTCCTGCATAGGTGTTTCTGGCCCACTACACTAGCATTGAGTGAGTCATGGCAACTGAACTAGACAGCGATAGAGTAATGGGGAAAACTCTGTTTACCTCCTGCTGCTGAGGGGAATCCACTGGGGCCAAGACGAGGGGGGCCTGTGTTGCCGTGGAAACCATGCCCATGGATGCCTCCAAAGGAAGAAAAGTCATCTGAAGAAAAGTAACCTGAGGATAGATAGACATCATCATCATCATCACCGTAATAGAGGCTGGAAAATGGCTGATTAAAGCCTGTGACTTCCTTTAATCCGTTAATAATAAACTTTATTTGTATAGCACCTTTCATGACATGACATGCAGCTCAAAGTGCTTCTGGGGGGTCCCTGGAACAAAATATTTTGAGATGGGGGTCGGCGGCCAAATACATTTAATTTTGGAGGTCCTTGACATGAAAACATTTAACTAAGAACCACTGATACAGCAACATGCGTTTTTCAGAAAAAAATTTAGGAGACATTTTTAGAATCGGGTCTTAATGGGTTTAAAATCCCCCTGCTCACCATCAGTGGAGAGGACTCCCCAGGCCTCGGCGGCGCGCTGCAGGATCAGGGAGGTGATCCTGCGGTGGGCCAGGTGGTCCCAGTGCACACCGTCCTCCATACGCTGCTGCAGGTTCAAGCGGAAGCGGGTGTACAGGTCCAACACGTCCAGCCCGTACGCAATGGCCCGCTCCCAGCTGAACCAGTTGGCCTTAATCACATCCTGATCCAGCTGAAGAGCCCTGTATGCCATCTGAGGGACAGGAAGAGGTGCAGAGTGACTAAGTATCTTACACAAGTACTGAACATTAGCCAGAAATGTCTTTTTGGCAAAGACATTTACATGCACCTGTGGACACAGTGTGAATGATTATTGACAGCATGTGAGCGGAAGTGTGAACCAGAATCTGGTCAGGGTCTTTTGAGGACAAAGGAGACCTATGTGTACAGAATATATATATACACAATATCTGTCCCACAGTCTAGCATCAGAAAGGAAGGTGATTCCCAAGTGTAGTATGATACTAATGAAAGATAAACGGCAAACTTTGTGCAACCGTCATATTGAGATATAATGATAATTTTTTTCATTTATTTTATTTTATTTTTTTATTGTATTTTATTTTTTCCATTTTCCCATTTTCCCATTTTCCATTTTTAAAAATAAATGAAAAAAGTAATTGAAAAAACACGGCCCCTCGCGTATTAGGGGGGCGGTATGAGTCACCAGAACCAAGGACGGGTGTTTTTGATGAATCTAACATGGTTAAAATGTAGTTTGAAGTTACAATGGGTTTGTATAGGAAGGGGGCGTGGCTGATTAAATGAATATCAAATATCTATATACTGAATAAAGCAACTTAAAAACTGTCTGGGGGGTTCACAACGGCCTGAGTAGACAATAAAATGACCAAAAGTTTTTTTGAAAGTGAAATATCCCTTTAAGCCCTATTTAACAGTATACTTCGCCTATTCGACATTTTTTTTTTTACAAATACTTTTGTACTTTTCCAAGTCAAATGTTGCTACTTGTAACACATGGGTTGTACTGTACCACAGGACGCAGGAATCCAGCTTTGTTCCTCTGGCTGACAGGCATGGTGAGGTTCCACATCACCAGGCTCTCCTGAGGCAGCACCGCTGTGAGCCCATAAAAGAACCTGTCCAGGTTCACTGTGTATTCCTCCAGCCAGTTAGCATTATTATACCTGAACACAACAACACGCAGGCACGCACGCACGCATACGCAGTTAGCATATCTGAATGCACAAAACCAACCCTAACCTCACACTAACCTAACATTTGTCTGACTATTAGGAAGTCAGAATAATGGGAGGTCGGAATTATGAGTGAACCCCTTATACCCAGGGATTTTATGGGAGTATAGGCCTACTGCCACTTTAAAGATATTTAAACTGGTAAAAAAAAAAGGACCGGTTATAATCATGGCAGAGCAGGTAAAATAATGCAGTCCTTAGGATGATTGTTAAAGAGATTGTTTCTTTATACACATCTATGTTTATCACATTAAACAATATTAGACAAACCAAACACATCGGAAATAATACTATTGCATTGTGACAGGAAAAATACAGATATATTATTTTCACATTACAGACAGACAAAAAGTGTTGATAAGTTGTCTTTATTGTAGAGCCGTGCAGAAGCCAGTGTCCATGGACCAATGCAAGATTAGCTAATGAAACTCATTTCATGAAGCTTTCTTATAGCGCATATCCCCCTCCTCTTTCCCCAAGTGAAGTGGCTATCTCCCCTTAAAAATCATTACCAGACCAAACTCTTGTGCTTATTTGGACATGCTTTTACATGCTTTTACAATATCCCATTGTCACTTGATGTCCTATTTATTACTTTGCCATAATATGGCAAGGTAATAAATAGGAAATCAAGTGACACTTGTCAGGCTGATATTGAAACAACAGTTTCAATGTCAGCCTGACTTTGTCCTACTTGACACAACATCATAAGTGAAGCAACGTCAGAATAGGCTATGATATGACACAATTCCATAACAGTCTTAATAACTGTCTTGCATGTATTTTGTAAGCTATATACAGCAGTACCTACAGTATAGTGTCCTATTGTGATGCCACACTGTCTGGCATTCGACTCATGGTACCAGGCTAGACCATTTGTCATGGGGGGAATCTCCCTTTGTTTGTATAGGGCCCTGTTCCAGCCCAGATGTTTGGACGGTGTCCAAGGATCTGTCCAGTAACCTCTGATTTACTTAGCAATCCATCAGGAACGACACCTTTATTTGTTAGAGAAGTGCGTCTACCCTCGTTCTGAACCGCAAATTGACTTCAATGCCATTTTGACTATGCTTGCATCTCTTGGTTCTCCAACATCTCAATGTCACTGAAAACTAAGCTTCAGACCTCCCAAAACAAACTGATTCGACTACTTATCGGCCAAAAGCCCATGGCCCACCTGATATATTTTTTTTTAGATTTAAGATAGTCAAAGGGACAGTGACCTCAATACTCTCATACCTGACTAACTCCTACTTCTCTGTGAGTGACACCCACAGCCACAACACTAGAGGGAGCGACCATGATCTGGTACTACCCAAATATAGAACAAACATGTGAAAGTTCTCATTCTACTGCTCTGCCACCAACATGTGGAATGCCCTGAATCCATTAAAAGATGTGTTAAAAGATGTGTAGAGATGTGCCACTGGTTTCTTTCAAAACTGGCAAACATCCATCAGGAGACCACAAGGGGAGGTAAAAGCAAATTCCCATAGAAAGGTGGTGTCATTCACTGCAGCCAGTTTTTGGCTTTTTTCTCCTTTGTACATATAGTGTTTTGTATTTGTTGATAACATGTATTATTGTGTTATTTCTTATGTTGATGAATTGAATACATACTGTAGGACCACAATGGAAACGAGTCCCCAGGACTTTTTTTGTGTTATCCTTTTACCCTTAATGTCTTACTGTACCACATGCTGTTTACATTTCTGATTAATAAAGTATTCAATCAATCAAAAAACTGACCGGTGAACCTGAAGCAACATAGGACATGATACAGACTTTGTGTTTGAACATGAACACTTGTGATTTATGGCTGTATGCCAAGACCAGTGTAACAATCATTGTATTACTGTATGTACTGTCTTTTCTTTCTTTTTTTTCTTACTCTGATGCCTCGATGAAAGGCGATGCAGCCCTGGTATCACTTTGACTGTGAGTCTGTTTGAAAGCAAAGGGCACCGTTCAAATAAATTACTGTAAGACATTTGTGAAAAAAAAATTGGCAGCTTTTACGTTCATATATTTCATTACTCATTTTTCTCAATTTTTACCCTTTTAATTTTTTGTCTTATCATGATTTGACCATGACAGCGTTTAAGTGGTTAATGTATGTTTTGTTATAATCTAAATCTGCAAAGTAACTAAATGGCAGATCTACCAGCTCACAACAGATCGGCTATTTTCAAACATATAGGGTTGAAGTTATCAAACTGATGTAACGCTATATTAAAGATATAGGGTAAGTGATTTTCTTTGGTTAAATAATAATAATAATAAGTGTTAAATAGCTCTATTCTGATAATAGCCTGGGAAACCAGACGAATCTGCCAGTGCGAAAAACAAAAGCCCATCTACGCAGTGATATATGCCAGGCTATTCTGATAGTACTCATTGCTATAGCAGTGGTTCCCAACCAGTGGTTCGGGCACCATCAGTGGTCCTTGAGGGGGTTCCAGGTGGTCCCCAGCTTAATAATGGAGAGTTGGTAACCACATGGACCCTTATAACTCTTGAGAGTGTAAAATGAAACCTAATGGGCCCTTACGATCCTTTTGGTTTAATTTTACGCTCTCAAGAATAAAATTATTATTAAGCATCTGCATTACTTAATTAAATAATTGTTTTTGATCAACGTTTGCCTGTTATCTTGCCGATTGGTACCACATCAATACAGCATGGAATTGTGGACAAAATCGTATCCAACGATAACCAAATATTCTAAGTTTTGGGTCTGAGAGTCTAAATCTCATCAAACTGTGGTTCCGTGGCTTAAACGCCAAATAAATAATGGACCTTGATATGAAAAAGGTTGAAAACCACTGCTATAGAGTGTTTGTTCGGTAACGGGGGTCTCCATGTCTCTCCAGCTCTTTATCAAACAGAGAAAATATTTTCAGGTCGGGAAACCAAATGAATCCAATCAGGATAGAGACCCCCTGGGGGGGTCCCCGGAGACCCCACTTTGAGAACCACACTGACCTAGTAATGTCCCAGAGGCAGGAGTTGACGATGACCACGTCGGGCTTGAGGCTTGAGTTGTGGAAGTGTTCCAGGATCAACTGCACGTAGGGCGAGTAGATCCGGGTCAGGAAGTAGAAGCGGACCAGGTGCCGGTGGCCGTGGGAGAGGTACTCTCGGACCTCGCGGTACCCCGGGCCGTTGTGCAGGGGGCTCCCATCCACCAAGCGGTCCTGCTCAAAACTCAACTCACCCTAAACACACATAACAGCAGCATGGGGCGGAAAAGATACACTTATTATATGAGGGAGAGCAGTGCAATGTACAGACCAATTTAACCAAATAAACCCAAGTTAGAAAATGAGAGACAGTACTTACAAGTTCAGTTGCCATTTACCTTGCTCTTCAGTTGTCCTAAGCTCAGGTATTTGTCTTTCTGGAGCAGGAGAACAAGGTCCTTGTACACTGACCTCTGAACTGAGGAATACAAGCACAATGGTGCCACTTATACATACAGTACCAACGTAAAAGTATTCATTATGAATAGTCCCCCCCCCCCCTCCCGCCCCCAATCGAGATGTTTCAAAATTTGTCTCACAACACGTCACCTTGTCAGCCTCTATATCTGCTATTTTCGAATATCATAAGTATAAAATAGAGAAGAGTTTTTATTAATAATCTAAATCAGCTAAAGTTTTCAAATAATTGTAGTGGAGTAAAAAGTTGAAAATACTTGAGTAAATGTACTTAGTTACTTTACACCATTGATTCTTAAGCATTTATTGTATAAAAACATAAAACATTACAACAGTTTAAAAAGTAGGCCTGCACGTTATGGCCAAGATGATTATCACGATTATTTGGATCAATATTGAGATCACGATTATTTACCAAAATTATTCATTGAGTTTAGTGACAAAAATATGTTTTATTGCACTGTCACATAAACATAACTTTGCTTTCACATTCATGTTGTGCTACTGTACATCATGAATATTTTTGAATCATAATCATATTTTGTTCTTATTCACCTACTGCAAATTCTGTGCATCTCAGAATGCACTGCTTTCACCTTTACCCTGTGTTACACATTCCTGCTAATTAACAGATCAATAAATGTCAGTAATCAGACTATCATGTTCATCTAATTGTTGGAGGCCAAAATCGTGATCACGATTAAAATGTGATTAATTGTGCAACCGTACTTTAAAGTTGGACTGTACTCACTGGAGTCTCCCAGCACCACCACATACTTGTCCCGCAGCAGAAGGCTGGCCTGCTCATGGTTTACGAACTCCATCGTCTCCACCTGTTCATCAAAAAAAGACAAAGAACGTTACATTTGATTGGTTATTGACAAATGTTGTGATTCTTCTCAGGAAAATGCTCTAATATCTGTCACTCAGTCTGAAGGAGGATGTGTGTAAGAGAGGGAATTCCCCCAAGTTGAAGTCCAACAGCAGCAGTAGTTAACCATGCATCGGAGAACAGACTGAGAGAGTCCAGACAACGGTGACAACGGTGCCCTGCCATAATGGAACTTAAACTTGATGTTCCTTATCTGCGGGGGGCCACGCTGGGTTGACAGAGGGGCCGAAGTGTTGCGTCTGTCGAAGTGTCTTGTCTCGCTTCCTTATCATAGTCTAGCATATATGCATTTAGTTCAGGTTTATTTGCATGCATACTTGCGAGCTCAGATGCACCAATCTGTTTGCACACCATAACCGTTTATGATGTGCAAACAGATTAACAGGTACATTGTGCTATTATTTCCTGTGTGCCACAAACTTCGAGAGACAGGAAGAAGCCCCATTGGTCTAGCATCTGCTTGAACTTCCGAACCTACAGCTCATTTCACCCTCAAATGAACTCGTATGTATCTGTGTTTTGCTAAACCCACGTGATGACCACTGGGACGTAACCTGTAATGCCGGATACACACTCTGTGATTTCTCTTCAATAAACCAGAACAGATTGAACTCATACACTTGTGTGACCTCAGTGAGTCCCTTCCACGATGCATCGTTCTCCTGTGCTGCTCTAGATCATCAACTGGTGTCTCAACTTGTCTCATGCGCATCATCCTCATAGACTGAGAAAGGCAGATAGCAATTTAATCATAACAGTAACCAACGGTATACGTTACATGTCGAGCGTATCTTTTATCCTGAAATTCTTTTTTCTTTTGCATTTCGGAAAATGTCTGATTTTTCTTTTTGAAGATTTTGAAAATATTTTTAAATAATCATTTTACATTTCTTGAAACAAGGGTAAAATTATATTTCCCCAAATGTGGGGTTTGGGAAACAGTGCTCTACAATTACAGTATGTTCCCATACAACATTCCCATCCATGTGAAGCAGATAAGTAGATGTACTAGAGCAGTGGTTCTCAACCTTTTCAGGCCATGCACCCCCCCCCCCCCCCCAAAATAATCATATTTGAACTGGGACCCCCCAGTGAAAATAGCTGATCTACAAGCTCACAACGCCTCGCAACGCGCCTCTTTCTTATATTCGGCCGATGTTTCACCACTTTTTAGTTTGTTGATTACTTGTGATGCAGTAATGGTCTTTTTTCATTAATGTTTTTTAAGGTATCAAAAGGGTCCTTAAATTGTCACATTACTGTCATCAGGGGACCCCCCCCAAAAATCATGTGGGGACCCCCTGGGGGTCCCGACCCACAGGTTGAGAACCACTGTACTAGAGGAGTTATGACCCCCTTATGGTAACTGAATATTCAAATAGAGTCATTGTGGTATTGATTATACTTGATGTATGTTTCAATTCCATTAGTTAGATCATTCCTGCAGAGATGCAGCTGTCACCACATTATCTTTCCCCTGTGGTGTGAAGTTGTGACACATGTCCTTGTTTGTTGAGAGTACAGTTCTGTGTCAAACCATAGACTGGCATATTCGCCGATACCGATACCGATACCAGCGATTGCGGTTGACGATTTAATGATGTCGTTGAACACTGGGAGCATATGAATAGAAATTACATTTCTGTTTGGGATTTTAGGCTTTGAAGTCGCATAGGGCAGATGTGTAAAAATAACCTAAACATACAAAGAAATTACTGACATATTTAACAACTTTATACTTAGAAAAAAACATTAATAGTGGAAATAGCTGATCTACAAGCTCACAATATGGCGTTGTGACATGGCAGATCTGCTATATCCACTATTTTTGAAAATGTTTGAAAATATATTTAGAAACATTTACATGGAAACTATTATGACGATTATGCAAAATAATTGAGATTATCTCAAATAATTGCGTATATATATTTTATCCCTGCTTCTGGTCAGACTGAATTAAATACATGCATTTCCTTGTAGACTGTCTGATAAGTTTGATATTGATGTTTGATAATATCAAAAATGATCAATTTAATTAAAGATTTATATCAACCACATTAACATATTAACCACACTGACATTCCTATTTCCTAGCTCGTGGTCCATCAGCTATTGTCACTATTTATTATACGAAAAAGTAGATACAGTAGGGCTTAAAGCAGCACTGTAGTTTGGGGTATCAGAGGCCACTTTGGACACAAATAACATTTTTTTTACATTCATTACATTCACCGATGGCGGAGGAAACCATGCAAGGCACCAACCTGCCATCGGGAGCAATTAGGGGTTCAGCGTCTTGCTCAAGGACACTTCAACGCTAACTTTGGGAGAGCCCAGGATCGAACTGGGAACCTCAGGGTTCCCATCCAGCCGCTCTACCCTTGAGCTACTGCCGCCTTGGTGCCTTAACAAATGCCAGAATGAAATGAAACTCATTTGAAATCCCAGAATGAAATGAAACTCATTTGAAATGCCAGAATGAAATGAAACTCATTTGTCTCCCCTATACATAGTAATACAGTCAAGCCCTTAGCAAGGACCCCCCTGAGTCTATATATCTATAGAAGGATGATTGTTATTGCTTAAACAAGTAACTTTATACATTTTGTGGGACATATTATGCCATATAGTTGTTAAAAAGAAAATGTCACCCCTCTGTTTTTTGTGGGGTTTCTTTTTTACAAATCAAACCTTGACCATAGTTACACGCAAAGATAAGCGGGAAGCTTGTGTCATATAGGGCCAGTCTGTACTCAAAACAATACATACCAGGCCTGCATGTTGTGAAATCTGAACTGTCTGACTATTCTGATTGTCAAAACATATGGAAATTCCACAATGCATGCATGCTTCTAAATTAGTTTTTCGTATATACCCAAGATGTGAGATGAATCAATAAAAGGTGATCACAACCACTGTCTTTGTGTTTTTATAATGAATGTTTGCAAACAGGATAGAGACGTTAACTGTCCAACAGATCTCTGTCTGGGAGAGAGGCTTTCTGAAGGTCTTAAGGAGGGTTGGATACATAAGATAAAAACTTGACCTTGACTGTCTAGAACACTGGTTCCCAACGACGGGTCCGGGGACCACCGGTGGTCCAAATGAACACAAACGGGTCTGTAACTCTGAGAGCGTACACAATGGAACCAAATGGACCCCTGCAGATCCAGTTGTACACTGTCAGAGTTAAATTAACACTGAGGATTTTAAAAGAAATGCTATCAAATGGGGGGGGGGGGGTCCGTGGCCTGAATGCATATCAAACTGGGGGTCCTTGAAATCAAAAAGGTTGAAAGAAAACGGAACTATTAGTTAGTATACTGGAACCACAATCTAGCCAAAAATTCTCAATGCTTATATATTAACTCTGAGGGTGTACAAATGGAACCAAATGGACAAGTGTGGGTCCATTTGGTTCATTTAGCTGGGGACCCCCCTGGAACCCTCTCATTAAGGACCCCTGGGGGTCCCCGGATGGATCCCACTTTGAGAGCCAGTGCTTTATTTGATTCACACATCACCACTGACCACTGCTGATCATCGTTAATAGAGATACAGTAATTTCGGATTCATCAAAAAAGTAATAAATAGAATAATTGCAAAGAAACTAATCGATAGTTGCAATGTTGTTTACCAAAACATTAGTACAGAGCATTAAAACCAGAGCTGTGAGCATGCATATTCTGGGGGAAACATTAGCCAAGAATAGCCGATCTACAAGCTCACAACGTGAGAGCTTGGTGTAGATTTAGTGTAGATGGAAAAAAGTACAGTCCAAGTACAGTTTTAACTCACATCCGGTTTACTAAGAATAGAGGATTTAAGAGGTTAAACCGATGTTCTGTAACACAACAAATCATGAACATGATAAAGACAGTAAGGTCTTACCTAACAGTGAATATGAGAGATGATTCCGCAGATATCTGCCTTTTTTCTTTTAATATGACTTAAATTATTGTTGAATAGTAAATAATTGTCTTCTTCTCTCTTTCTCTATTTTGTCTGCCTTTCTTCTGCTCACTCCCTCTCTCTGTTTCTCTCTGTTTCTCTCTCTCTGTGTGTGTGTGTGTGTGTGTGTGTGTGTGTGTGTGTGTGTGTGTGTGTGTGTGTGTGTGTGTGTGTGTGTGTGTCTCTGCCCTCTCTCAGGGCTTCTGGAGAAATGAAACTTTACAGCTGCATAATGCAAGGGGGAGGTATTTTAGGTATATTGCTGCCTGTGCATCATGGATGTCCTGTTGCTGTTTGTTTTGTAGTGTAAGTTTGGCAAAGACGTGTCATTTTATTCTGCCTCTTGGCCAGTTCACACTCGAAATGTGTTTGTATTGGTTAAATAAAGGTTACCAAAATGGAATAAAATGGTTAAGTTGTCCCACTGATTATATCTCCAAAGGGAGGGAGTTATGTAAAAAAAAAAAAAGACATTCATTTCTTGACATGCAGTCTATGTCAGTACAAAAAAATAAACTGCACTATTTATGTAATAACACTGTGATAAGTATATATATGTTCACCCATATCATTTTTGCACAGCTTAGAGGAGGGAGAGGGTGTGTTTTGATAAAGCATGCTTGCCGATTACTGTCAATATCACACGTCACTCTGGGGCAAGTTATCTCAGTGCTTACAGGGCAAGTCGTCCCAACCTCCCCAGGGTTAATAAAGGTACAATCTGGGAACCCATCGCCAAATAAAAAGGAAAAACAGCGCCCTCTGCTGTTTTTTTACTCTTAGAATCTGTTCTTGAGAGATTAATAAAGGTAAAACAAAAACAAAATAGCCCCAGTTACTGTTAGACATGTAAATTCAAGGTTACTTTTGCAACCCTGGTTCTCTGATAATGAGTGAGGGGCTTCACACATTATTGTCAAAGACAGTGTGAGTAAGCACAGTTATAATTGTAATAATTATGTTTGAAATTACACAATGTAACTTTGAGTAGTTATTGTAAAGATGTATTGTAGCAAAATAACATATAATAATAGTAGTGCCCAAAATAATATTAATCATATAAAAAAACAAAAACAGACAAATACCAAAAAAATTATAAATGTGAGAGGCTACTTCTAGTAGAGGGGTTCTTTTCTTTGGCACTTTGACCTTTTATAAACACCTAAACCTGTCAACCTCCCCAACAAATGTCGTAGTCTGAAAACAGGTTGTACTTGCAAAGAGTGACAGGAAGCGGAAATCAGATCCCCATCGGTCAGTTCCCCCCAAAAACCGGGCACTTAATGTGCCCCTTTGTGACCGTTGAGCACCTGGACCTCCAGTGGTCTCAGCACGCCTGTAACTTTGTAGACAATTACTTATTTAATGGACAGATGAGTACATTTCACCAAATACAAAGAAATAGGCTTACTGAGCGCATTAGAAGTATGTAACAGATGAACATCACAATTTAAAACCCTTCCAATCGCTAAAATGTTCTCCTTTCTATATGAAAAATTAATCTATTTACATTTTGTGATAAGGAATGTATAATAACAAAGGAGACAATACGATACAGTAAGTTATCTAAGTTTTAGTTTAACACAAAACCTTTTTTTATTCTATTTTCTTTAGACCACAATGGTCCCCAGGACTTTTTTTTGTGTTATCCTTTTAGCCTAAATGTGCTGTTTACCTTTCTGACTAATAAAGTATTCAATCAATCAATCAAAAAACCAAGCAACCTTTTCCTCAGACAATGAAATAAAGAAATAAAAATAGACAAATCCAATAAAATATTCAAGTTTGCCCTCTAGACTTACTTAACATAGAGCAGGGGGTGTGCGACCACGATAAAACAGAAAAGGCTCACAGACTGAGAAACGTGTTTCAATAAAAAAATATAAAAACATCCAAAAAAGAGATGATACAGTAATCCCAGGCTAGCGTGGCACAGCAGTGGGAAAAAAAGTACCTAAATATTGTACTGGTATTTTACTATTTAGTTACTTTCCCCACTGCATTTCGATGAGACCTTGATTGGAATTTGGTTTGGTGTGAGCTCAGGAGACAAAAAGACAAACAGTATAAAAAATATTAATTACAAACACAATTGTTGCAAAGACAATGATTACATTCTTGTCTCAACTATGATTACACCTGATAGAAGTAGAGGTAAAAGTAAAACAATTAATAAAGAGAAAAGGCACAGGTTTTCAGAATGCCCCACTATTAATTAATTAATGATAATCACTTTCGCTATTCTGGAAATGTGGTTAAAAGGGATATTTTACTTTCAAACATGTTTGGGGTCATTTTAACGTCTACTCTGGCTTTTGTGAACACCCCAGACAGTTTTTATGTTGTAGATTAATCAAAAACACCCATCTTTGGTTCTGGTGACTGACATTGGCCTTCTAATGCCTAAGGGGCCGTGGTTTTCAATTACCTGTAGCCTACTTTTTTCATTTATTTTAAATAATGTTTTGGGAAAATGTACATTTTTAAATACGATTTAAAAATTTAAATAAATGAAAAAAGTAATTGAAAATACACAACCCCCTCACGTATTAGAAGGTTACCAGCAGAGCCGTCTGGGAGAAATGCGGGGCCCTGTGCGAAGTCGCGTGCGCGCTTTGGGCGGATATTTCCGAGTTTTTGGTGGTTATTTGCGGTTATTTCTTTTTATAACTCTTAATAAATGTGATTCTGTTCACACACAAAAAGTGCGGGGCCCTGTGCGGCCGCACCGTTCGCACTACCCTTCCTGCGGCCCTGGTTACCAGAACCAAGGACGGGTGTTTGTGATGAATCTATCATGGTTAAAATTAAGTTTGAAGTTACAGTAGGTTAGTATAGGAAGGGTGTTTGTTTGTCTGGGGAAAAAAGACTAAATACTGAATCAAGCAACTTGACTGTCTGGGGTGTTCACAAAAGCCAGAGTACACGTTAAAATGTCCCCAAACATGTTTGAAAGTGAAATATCTCATTAAGTGGTAACTTATTTTTGCCACCCCCCAATTTCTTTCTTCTGAAATGATACCTCTGGTGGAAGGCAAAGTAAGAATTTCATTGTGTAGTTAAAACATTATTGTACATACGATGTATGTTGCTGTCAGGCAGAAACCTCTTACCTCCATATTTTAACTATGAGGTTTTTTTTCTTCGGAAATTACTTCCCTACTTGTTCACCATACTACAGTGTCACAGAAAAACATCAAAAGTAGCAGATCTGCAAGCTCGAAACGCGGCTCGAAACGCGGCGCGAAACGCGGCGCGAAGCGTCGCGTTTCGATCTAGTTTTGATGCTTTTGAATTTGAATCCTAAAAAGTAACAGTTTTGGACATATTGAGATTTCCACCCAACAGAGACGGTATGCCATCTTGCATCTTGAATCGGTGTCTCTTGGTTCGCCGGTTCCTGGTCACACAGGAGGAGGAGTGGTATTGTTATTGTACGGTCTGTATCTGACACCTGAGGACAAAACCAAGTGGACGAGAGGATGAGAAAGAGCCACACGCACCTTTTAACCCATTCAGACCGGGAACGCATATGTGTAACCACTTCTTTATCCATATTTTATACTTTGACTATTCAGAAATAGCAGATATACAAGCTCATAGTGTGGCACCGAGTGCCGCACTATGAACTTGTAGATCTGGTATTTTTGAAAATTCTTGAACATTGTGCAAATATTTGAATATATATATATATTTTTGGCTCAAATCTTTGCTTCTGGTTATGGAATCGGATCACTGCCAATACTCCTAACTTCAAATAAAGGTTTCAGAACCTTGAAAACCTTTTTTGCAAGACTGAAAACTCGTTTCGAATCTCTGAAAAAAGTGTTGAATCTCTGAAAAAAGTGTTGAATCTCTGAAAAAAGTGTTGATAGGCCGAAAAAAAATGTCAAAACTCTGAACAAATGTTTTACAGTGTTTCGCCAACACATTTTCAGAGTTTCAAATTTGTCACAAACACACTTTCAGAATATGCATTTTGGCACTGTTCTCCCTGGGTATTATTTTGTTTTACATGTGTGAAACCTTGTAAACTCCTGACTTAAAATAAAGGGTTCAAAAGGCTTGAAAATAATTTCAAGACTGAGAACTGGTTTTGAATCTTTGAAAAAAGTGTTGATAGGCTGAAAGTGTTTCTCAAATCCTTGCAAACACATTTTACAGTGTTTCGTCAACACCTTTTCAGAGTTTCAAATTGGTCACAAACACACTTTCAGAATATGCATTTTGGCACTGTTCTCCTTGGGTATTATTTTGTTTTCCATGTTAGAAACCTTTTAAATGGGAATCGTTTTTGAAACTAGCAACTTTATTGTTGAAAGACTGAAAAAAAATCAATGGTTAAACTTTATTTTGAAACTGTGATTTAGCGTCACACACACAGCAGCACATTCTCCTCAAATCTCTGAACACACACACACACACACGCGCGCGCGCGCGCGCACACACACAGCAGCAGCGGCGGCAGAGGCATGCCATAAGTGTTGAAACTCTGAAACTGCTACTCGAAACCTCGCAGGGAGGCGGGGGGGAGCGGAGGCGGGACCAGAGGCGGGGCCGTTTGAAGTCCATTCCATTCGCTCCAAATGACACACTTCAGTTTTATTCATGGTTTACACAGGAAATAATGAACTGATTACAATAATGTAAATTCTCTCAAATCAGTAACAGGTAGGTGATACATATGCCCATCAAATATGGTTTTATTGAAAGGCAATCCAGGTACCAACATTCGGGGAATATCTGACGGCTTGGAGCGCCTCAGTGCGGCTGCAGAGTTCATCTTGGAATTTGTCATTACAATTTTACTGTAATCCACATTCCTAAACCCCCCCACTCCTACACCCCCCCCCCCCAAAGGGACCCCCCCCCGAACCCCCCCCCCCCCCCCTGGCCCAAGGGGTCACTCATAATAATTCTATATCAGCATATTTTGTGCATTCAAACAGAACAGTTGAGATTTCATTTGGCCAGATCTCTGGCAATTGTACTTGAATTCTTATAATTTTAATGTTTATATGGTCTTTCAAGTTTATATTTTCATTTGGTATCAGTCATGAATTTATTAGAATGTATTAGAATTCATTTTCTCTATTGATATCAAGCCGGATTTTTCCACGTGCGCAAGTGCATGCTGTAACATAATAATACACAACGTGTACTGTACATATATATAGCCCACTGTAGGCTAACATTTTTGGGGGTTTTAGCTATGGACCCTCAAGCTCCAAGCTCCACCTTAGCGCCGCTAATGGAGCGGTTTCAGAAAAGAAAAATGAAAAAAATTAAACCGAAAAAAAGGTGTGTCTGTCTGTCTATCTATAAATCTATCTAAATATCTATCTATCTATCTATCAAACTATCTATCTCCAGCATGTTGTTCAACAAATAGCAGATCTACAAGCTCACAACAACTGTTATTGTGAGCTTATCTGCTATTTTCAAATAGCGTATGTATAAAATACATCTGAATTGGTTAGTGATTCATAATATAATCATTTATATCTGCGAAGTGTAGGATTATTATAATTATTATTATTATATCACAATTAAAGTAAGCGCATCGGTTAGTGTGATTCGGTCGGTCTGTCTGTCGGTCTGTCTGTCTGTCTGTGTATATGTATCTATCTATCTATGTATCTTGTAGATCGATCGGTCTGTCTGTCTGTCTGTCTGTCTGTCTGTCTGTCTGTCTGTCTGTCTGTCTGTCTGTCTGTCTGTCTGCCTGTCCGTCTGTCTATCTAACTATCTATCTCCAGCAATATGTACCACTTGCCTACAGCTGAACCCCCCCCCCCCCCCCAATAAATAATATCAGTCCAGTAATGACAGCCCCAGATGTAAGCTCCCAACGCGGTGATTAGCAACACGTTGTTCAACAAATAGCAGATCTACAAGCTCGGTTACTGTGAGCTTGTAGATCTGCTATTTTCAAATAGCGTATGTATAAAATAGGTCTGAAGTGGTTAGTGTATGGTTCATAATATAATAATTTATATCAGACAGACAGACAGACAGACAGACAGACAGACAGACAGACTGGTTCAGTCCATTAATGTTGTATTCAGAATAATAAAAAAAATATATATATTATATATTATTATTATTATTATTATCATCATTATTATTACCCTTATTATTATTACCCTTATTATTATTATTATTATTACCCATATTATTATTATTACTACAACTTGTTATATCCACATAATAAGGCACGCTACTAGAAGGGTGAGCTTTATAGGTCCATCTTTACTGGGTAACAAACATATACGCTGGCAACGCACGTTACAAGCCGGTACAACAACAGAGCAGTCACACTTTACGGTCTAGTGTCGTAAACACAACGGTACACTCATACACAACATTTCCCCCCCCCCATAGAAAACCATGAAACACAACCCCACCCCCCCAATGTCTTATGCATTCAGAAATTGGTAACATAGTCCTTGAGGTAATCTGGTCGAGCCCGGTCTCGAACTGGCCGTGCCACGGGCACCACCGGGTGGTCATTAGGTGCCGGAGGGCGCACCACCACCGGGTGGTCATCAGGTGCCACAGGGCGCACCGGGGGCAAGTCCATATCACCTGCTGTAAACTCAAAGTCAGTATTAGCCCACATACCTGCGGCAGCAGGCGGTGTAACAGGCATGGCAGCCTCCGGCCCCACGACAGCAGGTGGTGGCACTCGCCGAATGCGCCTGGCATGCCAGCGTGACCCATCGGACAGGCGGAAAGTGGCAGGCCCCAGCTGGTCGGTTATCTGCATAGGCGTGGACCAGAAAGACTGCAGCTTGTGGCCCCTGTGAGGGCGGCGGACGCGGACCCAGTCCAGGGCCGCGAACGATGGAGTCTTCACCCTCCGTGTCCTGTCGAAACGCTGCTTCATCTGACGCTGCCGGTGGCGGACTCTGTTGCGCCCTCGAGCTGAAGGTGGCACCATCACGGAAGCCCTCAGTCGATCCAAAGGCAGCTGCAGCTCCCGTCCCAACATGAGGAATGCTGGGGAGCAACCGGTAGTGGAATGCTGTGAGGCTCTGTAGTGCAGAAGCGTGCGGCGAAGAGCTGTAGAGAAGGAGAAGCCATCTGCCAGGTGAGCTCTGATGCCATTCTTCAGTGTCTGGTTAAATCTTTCCACCCCCCCGTTGGCCTCAGGGTGGTAGAATGATGTACGGACGTGCTTTATGCCCTTGTCCTCCAGGAAGGCAGCAAACTCCGCAGAGATAAACTGGGGGCCATTATCCGTCGTGATGGCCGTAGGGTGCCCCCAGCGGGAGAAGAGCAAGTCCAGGAACTCAGTCACCACGCGGGTGGTAACAGTCCCCGTGGAGAGCACCTCAGGCCACTTGGAATGAAGGTCGTACACCACCACCATGAAACGCTGGTGGTGTGGGACTGCATGAAGCTCCCCGCAGATGTAGAGCTGGAGGTGCTCCCAGGGCTTGTCAGGCCAATGCAGCGGTTGCAGCGGCGGCGGGGCGGGTGGGCCGGTTTTTCCACTGAGAAGGCAAGCTGTACAGTCCCTCACTAAGGCCTTGATGTCTCTGTCAATGCCAGGCCACCACACCAGGTCACGACAGCGCTGCTTCACCCTCACAATGCCCAGATGACCCTCGTGGGCCATGGTCAAGATACATGGTCTTAGGCAGTCAGGCACCACGGTGCAGAGGCCGCGGGCTATGCAGACGTCATTCCAGCAGGACAGCTCGTCCTTGACCCAGTGAAAGGGAACCAGCTGGTCTGGGACCTTAGCGGGCCACCCCGAGCGGATAAAAGTGCGGAGCTGGGAGAGCACCGGGTCCTGTTCCGAGGCTGTCTGGAGCTCTTAGAGTGAGACTGTAGGCTGGAGTGGAGAGTGGAGCATCTGGATGAGGCCCTGCTCAGCGGAGTCAGGACCAGGATCTGGAGAAGGGCCGGGGGTTGCCCGTGACAGTAGGTCTGCTACTACGTTGTCACGACCTGGAGTGAATTGCAGGCTGAAGTTATACTGCTGGAGCCGCTCCGACCAGCGATGGATCCTGAGTGGCCTATGCCCTGTGCCAGACGTTGCGAGCAGAGCCGTGAGGGCCTGGTGATCCGTCCGCAGTGTGAAGGAACGGCCATACAAGTACATATGCCAACGCTCGCTCGCTCAGATGCAAGCCAAGGCCTCCCGTTCCCCCACTGAGTACTTTTGTTCTGCTGAGTTAGAGCCCGAGAGGCAAAAGCGATGGGCCGCTCAACGCCAGCATGGATCTGGGACAGCACAGCCCCCAGCGCTGGAGGCGTCACAGGTGAGGAGTGTGGGGCTTGCGAGGTCGAAGTGTGCGAGCACGGGTGGCGAGGTGAGCTGGACTTTGAGCTGCTGGACGGCGTCTGAACAGGCGGGGGTCCAAACCCATGGTGCGTCCTTCTTCAACAGCTCGCGCAGCGGGGCTGTGGTGGCCGAATACTGAGGGAGAAAACGTAAGTAGTAGGCTGTCATTCCGAGGAACGAGGCCACTTGGGCTGGACAGGCAGGCTCAGGGAGGCGTAGCACAGCCTCCACATTAGACTGGAGTGGACGGAGCCCCTTGGCATTCAGGCGGAACCCCACAAACTCTATCTCAGGCACGGCGAAGACACATTTGTCCCCGTTCAGAGTGAGGTGCTGGCTGGCAAGGACATGGAGGACTCGGCGAAGGCGCTCGTCGTGGGCAGCAGGCGTTGAGCCATGAACCACAATGTCAATCAAATAGATCGCTACCCCAGGGATGCCTGCTAGTATGGTGGCCATGATTTTCTGGAAACAGCTGGGGGCCGAGCTGGGTCCGAAAGGCATCCTCGTGTATCAAAACACCCCCATGTGTGTGACAAAGGCGGTGAGACTCCGGCTGTCAGGGTGTAGAGGAACCTGCAGATAGCCCTGCCGAAGATCCAGCTTTGTGAATATGGTAGAACCATGGAACTGTGTGGTCAGTTCCTCCGCTGTAGGCAACGGGTACTTGTCGGGGATGACTGCCTTGTTAACTGCCTTGAGATCAATGCACAGGCGCAGCTTCCCTGTCTTCTTCCGCACAGCCACCAGATTCGAGATCCATGGTGCCGCGTTGACTGGCTCAATTATGCCTGCCTCCAAGAGGTTGTTGAGCTCTCCAGCCACCTCGTCGCGCAGGGCAAGAGGAACGCGTCGCAGGGGCTGGATGACAGGGTGTACATCAGGGTTGAGGAGGGGCTGGTGGTTAAAGGCAGTGAGGCAACCCAGCCCAGCGAACAGTCCAGGCCATTGTTGGGGCCACAGTGAATCAACATGGTGGATAGTGAGCCCACTGTAATCCATGAGCACAAAACCTAGGTCAGTGAACAAGTCCAGGCCCATGAGGTTAGCACCGTGGCTTGCCACTTGGAATGTGAAAGAGGAAACAGTCTTAGTGCCATAGCGCACCGCGGAGCTGAAGGTGCCCACAATGTTAATTTTGGAATTACCATAACCCTTGAGGGGCACTTTGGACGGCGCAGCAAGCGTGTGGTGTGGGAAAAATTGTGTGACTGTAGCCGCATTCAAGAGGGACGCGTTAGCCCCAGTGTCGAGCAGTAACGGCAGGCACACGCCATCAAGCTCCACAGTACACACCTTGAACGGCCGGCGAGCAGCACTCACAGAGTGTATAGTAGTCGTGGGTGCAGGGTCAGTAGCTGAGAAAGGCTGCCGTGGGGTGGTGGCCGGGGCAGAACGGCAAACCTTGGAAAAATGGTTTTGTTTACCGTTAACGTTGGCAACGCTGGCCCCTGGCGGGACAGTTTTGGGCTCTGGAAGCATGTGATGATGAGCCGCAGTTACTGCAGCGCTGACCTGGGGGGCGCTGTCGTCCAGCATAGTTTATGTGGGAAGCGTCCTGGAGAGGATCAGGGCTAGCTGAACGCGATGGGGACTCGACCTGCTGTGCTGTGAGTGCAGGCAGTGGAGATGAGGCGCAAGCCAATTGCCTGGCAAACCCCTCTGCTGTCTCAAGTTGAAAAGCTATTTCCACAGCCTTATGGAGAGTCAGATCATCTGGGGACATTATCAATTTCTCACAAACCTTTGGGTTGTTTGTGTGCTCGGCTAGCTGGTCTCTAATCATTTCGTCCTGTAATGCTTCAAACTTGCACAGGCTGGCCAAACCCCTCAGATCGGCCACAAGTGGATTATATTATGAATCACTAACCAATTCAGACATATTTTATACATACGCTATTTGAAAATAGCAGATAAGCTCACAATAACAGTTGTTGTGAGCTTGTAGATCTGCTATTTGTTGAACAACATGCTGGAGATAGATAGTTTGATAGATAGATAGATAGATAGATAGATATTTAAATAGATTTATAGACAGACAGACAGGCCTTTTTTTCGGTTTAATTTTTTTCATTTTTCTTTTCTGAAACCGCTCCATTAGCGGCGCCAAGGTGGAGCTTAGAGCTTGGGGGTCCATAGCTAAAACCCCCAAAAATGTTAGCCTAGTGGGCTATATATATGTACAGTACACGTTGTGTATTATTATGTTACAGCATGCACTTGCGCACGTGGAAAAATCCGGCTTGATATCAATAGAGAAAATGAATTCTAATACATTCTAATAAATTCATGACTGATACCAAATGAAAATATAAACTTGAAAGACCATATAAACATTAAAATTATAAGAATTCAAGTACAATTGCCAGAGATCTGGCCAAATGAAATCTCAACTGTTCTGTTTGAATGCACAAAATATGGGGTCCCTTTGGGGGGGGGGGGTGTAGGAGTGGGGGGGTTTAGGAATGTGGATTACAGTAAAATTGTAATGACAAATTCCAAGATGAACTCTGCAGCCGCACTGAGGCGCTCCAAGCCGTCAGATATTCCCCGAATGTTGGTACCTGGATTGCCTTTCAATAAAACCATATTTGATGGGCATATGTATCACCTACCTGTTACTGATTTGAGAGAATTTACATTATTGTAATCAGTTCATTATTTCCTGTGTAAACCATGAATAAAACTGAAGTGTGTCATTTGGAGCGAATGGAATGGACTTCAAACGGCCCCGCCTCTGGTCCCGCCTCCGCTCCCCCCCGCCTCCCTGCGAGGTTTCGAGTAGCAGTTTCAGAGTTTCAACACTTATGGCATGCCTCTGCCGCCGCTGCTGCTGTGTGTGCGTGCGCGCGCGCGCGCGTGTGTGTGTGTGTTCAGAGATTTGAGGAGAATGTGCTGCTGTGTGTGTGACGCTAAATCACAGTTTCAAAATAAAGTTTAACCATTGATTTTTTTTTTCAGTCTTTCAACAATAAAGTTGCTAGTTTCAAAAACGATTCCCATTTAAAAGGTTTCTAACATGGAAAACAAAATAATACCCAAGGAGAACAGTGCCAAAATGCATATTCTGAAAGTGTGTTTGTGACCAATTTGAAACTCTGAAAAGGTGTTGACGAAACACTGTAAAATGTGTTTGCAAGGATTTGAGAAACACTTTCAGCCTATCAACACTTTTTTCAAAGATTCAAAACCAGTTCTCAGTCTTGAAATTATTTTCAAGCCTTTTGAACCCTTTATTTTAAGTCAGGAGTTTACAAGGTTTCACACATGTAAAACAAAATAATACCCAGGGAGAACAGTGCCAAAATGCATATTCTGAAAGTGTGTTTGTGACAAATTTGAAACTCTGAAAATGTGTTGGCGAAACACTGTAAAACATTTGTTCAGAGTTTTGACATTTTTTTTCGGCCTATCAACACTTTTTTCAGAGATTCAACACTTTTTTCAGAGATTCAACACTTTTTTCAGAGATTCGAAACGAGTTTTCAGTCTTGCAAAAAAGGTTTTCAAGGTTCTGAAACCTTTATTTGAAGTTAGGAGTATTGGCAGTGATCCGATTCCATATCTGGTGGGTCCCTGGAACAAAACATTTTGAGATGGGGTCGGCGGCTAAATACATATAATTTTGGGTGGTCCTTGACATGAAAAAGGTTTTAAAGGGATACTTCACTTTCACATAAAATAAACATTAAAAATATATATTAAAAAAAAATGAAAGAAGTTATGGCAAAATAAAGGCCCCCTCACACATTAGTAGGACACTCTAATGCGTGAGGGGGCCATGAATTTTCCATTACTTTTTTCATTTATTTTTAATATATTTTTTAAATGTTTCCCCGGCCCTAAAGTGAAGTATCCCTTTAAGCACCATTGAAAACATACGTTTTTTCAGAAAACTGTTTATAGAATCCCCAGAAGCAAAGATTTGAGTTGCAAATGTTTGCTTTAAAAATATATATATTACATATATTAAATATACATCATCACCTCACAAACAGATCTGACAAAGAACTATGAGTAGGACTTTTTGCGTTTGCACGTCAACAAGGACAGAGGATTCAGTCATCCATCGTCACACCATCACCACGATCAGACCTGAACCTTTTTGTTTTCTGTGTGTATGTGTGCGTGCATGTGTGGGCCCACTGTGATTTTGATTAAGGTTATCTGTGTTTGCTATTGAGGAATAGTGATAGCCTATTTTTGTTTGAAGCAAGGTAATAGGGATTTGACAAGAATTCTAAGCATTTGAGCATTTGGGTTTTGACATTGTGATTTATTAAGACAAGTCAAGTGTGTGTTTTCTAGGAAGGTAATTAAGGAACTTTACATTAGGTAGCCCTGAGGAAACCATCCTCCAACATAACCAGGATGGCCTTAACCTGGAACCCTCAGGGGAAAAGAAAACCAGGAAGACCCAGAAACAGCTGGAATAGGTCTGTCGAGGCGGAACTCAGGGAAAAGGGAACATCTTGGAGGGAAGCAGAGAAGATCGCCCAACACCGAACTAGCTGGAGGAAATTCATAAATTACCTATGCTCCCCAAAGAGCAAAAGGGTTTAATTAGGTAGAGTTCATTTGATTTCATAAAAGGCATTAGGCCTATTGGTTTATTTAAAAGGGTTTACCTACCATTTGTGTTGTATGTCTAGCATCTAAAAAAAGGGTAAAACACATTCTGTAGAACCGAACAACCCTTAGTAAATTTGCCGAACAACCCTTAGTAAATGTGATTTACATTTAAAGTGTTGTCTGAGACAGTTAAAATAAGTCTACTGTCAAGTTAATGAGCCTTGTGGTTTATACTGTAAATACAGGGTTAAAAAGTTAAAAAAACAAACTCAAGCGCCCCGTTATTCCATTCAATACGGTACCGGGGTGCTACATGAAAGTTAATTTCCTGTTTATTAACTCAGGAGAGATGGGGAGACCCCTCTTACTGAACAGACACTCTATATCAGTGATTACTATCATAATATGGAGCTTTATGTTTTTAACCAAAATATAGCACTTCTGTAGACTTACTGTAGGTCACACCGAACTTTAATTCTGCCCATTAGGGCTGATTCTGCCAATACTTTTCAATGGGAACGAAGCGTGTTTTTGCGGAACTCCGCAAATGGTAACAAACTGCTCCGTTCCCATTGAAAAGCATTGCCAGAATCCGCCCAGATAGGCAGAATTAAAGTTCGGTGTGACCGCACCCTAACAGCACCTTTATTATTTTCGAGCTTGTGGATCTGCTACTTTTGATGCTGTTGTGTGACGCTGTAGTATGATCAAGTAGGGCGTTCATTTACGGAAAAAATATGCAAAAAGTTAGAATATGGAGCAACAACGATGTTCAACCTTTTGTCCTACTGCTGTGCTCAGCCTGCAAACTTACCATGCATGGCCACCATGCTGTGTGCAGGTCTGTGGTGGGAGTGTGTGTGGGGGGGGTGTGGCGGCTGCTCACCCCCGTCAAAGCTGATGTAGCCTGGGATGAACTCATGGTTTGTGGTGACGGAGTCTTCAGTGAACTCTTCATAGTCATAGTAGTGTGACTGGTATGTCTTTGCTAAAAGAGAACAGTGTTCGATCAGTACAACTCTGGCAGTGAAAGTATGATTCCTTAATGGTTCTCAAACTTTTTCAAGTCAAGGACCCCCAAATGTATTTTGGCCACGAACCCCAATCTGAAAAGGTTTTGTGCCAGGGACCTTCAGAAGATTTGTAGCAGATCTACGAGCTTGTACTATATCTGCTATTTTTGAATAGCCAAGTATAAAATAATGGTTAAAGTGGTTAAAATGTTTGTGACGCTATGTTAACTAATTTAGCTGGGGACCACAATCGCGCATGCACACACAATGAAAGCATGCACACGCAATATGTAAACGTTGTGAAAGTGCACCTTGACCAAATATGAAAACGTTACATTACTGTTATTCTCTGCCCCTTCTTGAACAAAAATGGTTGTAATCTGTTATTGTGTTGATGTATGGAGTTTTCTGTATGTTTTTATTTGTTCAAGATAATACAAAAAAACACAATGCAATGATATTCTGACTGGTGTGGTGCCCCATTCAATGAGCTATAGAGCACCGAAGTCTGAGATAAATGTCGCTAAAGGCTGAATAGCCAATGCTAAATCTAAAATGACACAGATGCTTTCCCGGTTTTAATGGGTTAACCACATACCTTGTATGCGATCCACTCAACAGAGACTACAGCGTAGTCACATTGATGGCTTGGTCACCATCGAAGCAGTGATGGAAAAGGTAATAAGTAAAAGTATCAATACTACAATGCTAGAATGTTGCATCGCGACACGTTGTGAGCTTGTAGATCGGCATTTCTTTGAATAGCCGAAGTATAAAACAGGGGTAAAGTGATTAAACTTATTTTTATGCAACAGTATATTAATTATTTTGCTGGGGACCCCTTCAAGGATCCCTGGGAGTCCCTGGACCCTAGTTTGAGAACCACTGTACAAGAGCTTTCCTGGGTACTCAACCATCTGATGATGCCAATGGTAGGCAGGTCTATAAACTGTCCACAGCCCACCTCTGAGACACAGAGTGAGTAGACAGCATGGTGCCATCTTAGAATGAGAATTAGTGAGGACTAGGGGTGTGTATTTTGAAGTAATAAAGACCCTTTCTGAACACATACTTAGCTTTCTAAAATATCCTCAGCGCTAGGACCCCGCAGCATTTGTTTTGGAGCGGTACTTTCATGATATTGTCTATCTATTAATTCTCAAAATGTCTGTCTGTCTGTCTGTCTGTCTGTCTGTCTGTCCTGGGCATAACTTGGGCGCAGCACAACCAAACGGCCTCAAACTTGGCGTGTGTGTCCATGATCCGGGGGTGTGCAGTGCAGAGTGGAAAACCATGAATATCTGTCTGTCCGTGGACAGTGGGTACTCCAGAGGACACATCAAATCTCTGTGTGTTTGGGAGGGATCTGATGAATGTACACACTATGCCATTTCTTACCTGCTTTTTGTGCTACAATTCCGCCGGACGGCTTCTTCTCAGGTTTACTGGGCTCTAAAGAAACACAAACTAACGTCAAGCTAAATGGGTAACCGGAACCAGGTATTTCTGGGCCCCATTTCTTTAAACATTTTATTTATTTTGTATACAAAATATTATATTTGATTTTATATTTACATTGATTTTATAAATGAGGGGCCAAATACATATATTTTTTAAATTACATTTAAGGCCCAATACTTCTACAATTGCTACAAATTGCTGCAAAACCTGTGGCCCACTTTCAACTTTCAATTTCTCCAAAAATGACAAAAGCTGATCATTGTGGCAGAAATGGTTAAATGCTTTAAGAAGTTCGATATAGCATTGGAGGTTAGGTACAGTGCCTAAAGCTCATTTGCCAGTAGAGGATCTTCACTGTGGGTGTGTTTACCATTGATAAGGAGTGTTTTCAGCACCCCATTCTCCTCAATCTGTGTTATCTCTGCCCCGTTCTCCTTGATCCTGTAGACCACACACACACGCACACGCACTTCATCCATTTATACATTGGCTATAAAAAATCTGCAAATCTACAAGCTCACTCACGCTGCGAGCTTGTACATCTGCTATTGTTAAACATTTTGGAAAAATCTCCAAACTGTTTTGGAGAATTTTGCCTTTTTTAACACAAAGCTTCTATTCTGGCACAAAATATTTTCAGATGGGTTTCCGCCGCCAAATACATATCAATTTGGGTGGTCCTTGACATGAGAAAGTTTGAGAACAACTGGGTTAAAACATCGGTTATGGCCGGGCTAGAACTTGGGATTGGCATCGGACAGAATCTACTTCACAGGTCAGTGAACTGTCTTTTCCATCGTGTGATGAAAGAGGCAGCCCCTTTGTGTGATGCTGTAGTATGATCAAGAAGGGCAGTCAAAGAGACGAGTGGCATAGCACACTGTCTGGCTGAACGTATTGTTTTAGTTATTTATTTATTCATAGGACCCCAATGGAATTGTGTGTGTGTTATCCTTTTAAGTGTTTGACTGTACTAGTATTGCATTTCTGCCTAATAAAATAAATAATCTATTTATTTATTTGGTCACACGATGTACCAGATGTGTCATAACTACTACTGCATTAGACTTTGAATACATTTTTTCTTGTCTCCATGGATAATTAGTCGATTCTAATTGGATCTCAAAATTACTCACAGGAAACAAGAAGTACAGTTACAGTAAAACTTTCAGTGAACATGGTCTCACTAGCCACCCCTATTCGTGACAGCTAACCACATACTGTACATTGAGCAGAGATCCTTTATATCGTCTCTGTCGGGTGGAAACCTCATTATGTCCAAAACTGTTACTTTTCAGGATTCAAATTCAAATTAGATCTACAAGCTAAACAACTAGCTTGTGGATCTGCTACTTTTGATGCTTTTGTGTGACGCTGTAGTATGATCAAGCAGGGCGTTAATGTACGTCAGAATATGGAGTCAGAATATGGAGATGAGAGGTTTCTGCCCGACAGCAACGATATGCAACTTGGCCCAGGTCAGCTCATTATGCCAAAAAGGAAGAAAATGCGTACTGTACTTTTTGGTGGGGGTGCATTTGCCGCCGACCATGCGAGTGGAGGTGGAAACGGATTTGAAGTTGCCCATCCCTCCTCCCATGCCGTCCGTCCCATCCATACCCCTCAAGGAGGAAGAAGAGAAAGAGGAGAAGTCCACTGGAGGAGAGACGAGTTCCGCTGGGGACAGTTTGCATTGGTTTAAAGCTAAATCAAATCTCATGACTGAAAACCTTTGTTAGGCCAAGTAAGTCCCAATCTGTGATTTATGAAACTGAGTGTTTCCTAAAAAGCAATAGGGCTGGCACAATATGTAGAATTATGATGTTTTGTTCATATTTGTCTAAACCTACAGTATATGTTCTATATTTCATTAGAAGAATTCGCAGATCGAGACTTTAACCTTGATGCTTCTGAACTAGTTTGTCCAATTCAAACACTCTTTAATCTAATCAATTGCTAGTGTGAACACTTCAATTACTCTTTCATCTTAAAATCCGAAAAAAGCCTATTAGTCTACAAGCTCACAACGCGTCACAGATGTGTTGTGAGCTTGTGGATTGGCTATTGTCCGTGAACGACATGATTCCATCGTAGACTTCTGTAGAATCCAAATGACTGAAATCCGTTGTGGCGACTGCGAACTTTAATCCACGTGTTTGTGTTTCTTGGCTAGTGAAGTATATATCTGTTGACCAAGCATTCTTTTCACCGGTAGAAATGATATGAAACCAGTCGGTCGTGGATCTACAATCTAAGGCTTTATTTCGTGCCGGCAGGTTACAAATAAATAGCATAGCATAAGCAAGCAATGCTCAAGATCATCTCCGTTCCATTCCTCCGTTCAATTTCCTCGATTGCACACACATTAGTCATATTTATACCCCTTCTGTCAGTAGGTGATAGGTCTCTCCTCCTCCTCTTCTTATATTTCTTAATATTAGGCAATATTAACCATCTTGTGACTAGGCCATATGGTTATCTGCATCTAACCAAATACATCAATTTCCCCATAAGTTCACTTTGACCTAGTGTACAACTCATGATCTGCCTCCTGTGTCCGATCAATCTCCTGTGGGAGCCATCTTCTCTCCCTTCGTGGCCACTTTTCCAGACGTGAACTCATTGTTTGTTAATCATGCTTAGAACATTTACTTTGAGTAAGTCAGCAGAGTAAGAGTAAACAAAGTATCTGTACTCTAACTACTTTTTATGCTTTTCATCATGAATCATAATTTTCTGCACACAGAGGCCTTTCTTACAGAATCAGAATCAGAATCAGGTTTATTGTCACATCACAGGTTTACAAGGTAAAAAAGTGGGTGAAATTCGTTTTTGTACATCGTTCCCATCGCAACGTTAATTTCCATAGAAAGAAGAGGGGGGGGGAGAAGAAGTTATCTACATATTTACAAAGTACCTGAGATAATAAAAAACTAAGGTGCCTGAGCATAGCAGCAATGTATGTATACTGTGCATGATATACTTATACTGTGCATGATATACTTATGGACGTTAAGGTGCTTCGAGAAAAAAGGGCACAATAAAAAAAGACAAAAAAAGTCAGTGCGTTATACATGGGATTAAGGTGCAAAAGGTCAATGCGTGTCCACCTAGAATGGACTGACCCTAGTATAATCCGCAAGTAGCTCCATGAGGGAATGCAACAAAAAGTCATTTGTACCTGGTGTAGTCCACAGGTATGTCCGAGGGGGAGCTAAGTCCAAGTCATTTGTCCCTGGTATAATCCACAGGTGTGTTCAGGAAGAGCCAGAAAAGTCTGCGACCAGCTGGACAGTACCGCCTGTTGTCAGGCTGCTGAGCAAGGCTTAAGCCTCATTCAGCATTCTGACAGCAGCCGGATTAAAACTGCACCAGTACCTGGTGGTGGAACTCTTGATACTGCGGTAGAGCCCCTTGCCCGGTCGCGGTCGTTGTAGGGGTTTGAACAGTTTGTGACTTGGGTGGTGCTTGTCCTTGATGATGCGCTTGGCTTTGACCACGCACCGCTTTTTGTACAGTTCCTGGAGCGCTGGGAGCTCGCCTCCCATTATCCGCTCTGCCGATCGCACTACTCGCTGTAGGCTGATCTTTTCTCGGGCAGTGCAGTTCCCGTACCAGGCCGTGACACAGCCTGTTAGGATGCCTTCAACAGAACTGTTGTAATACAGCCTGAGGATGCGATGTCCTACTCCGAGCTTCTTCAGGCAGCGGAGCCAGTACAGTCACTGCTGAGCCTTTTTCCTCACGTGTGTGGTGTGCGTCTCCCATTTGAGGTCCTCCTCGATGTGTACTCCGAGGAACTTGAACTCGCTGACCCTTTCCACTGCAGCACCGTCGATGAGGATGGGCGCATGGTCTCTCCGCGGCCTCCTGAAGTCCACGATCAGTTCTTTGGTCTTGTCGACGTTAAGTGCCAGTGAGTTGATCTCCTCTCTATAGTCAGACTCGTCGTTGTTGACGATTCGGCCTATCACTGTCGTGTCGTCCGCGTACTTTATGATGGTGTTGGAGACATGTGTGGCTATGCAGTCATACGTGTACAGGGAGTAGAGGAGAGGGCTCAGCACGCATCCCTGGGGTGCTCTGGTGTTGAGGGTCAGGGGGTCGGATGTGATGCTGCCCATTCTCACCACCTGATGTCGGTTGGACAAGAAGTCCTGTATCCAGTCGCACATGCTTGGGTGTAGCCCTAGGTCTCTGAGCTTTTTGTCAAGTATTGCTGGGACAATGGTGTTGAATGCTGAGCTGTAGTCCACGAACAGCATACGTACATATTTGTCCTTCAGCAGCTTGTTGTCCATGTGCGAGAGGACGGTGTGGAGAGCCATGGCAATAGCGTCGTCGGTGGATCTGTTTTTGCGGTATGCATACTGCCACGGATCCAGCGAGGCAGGTAGCGTGGAGCTGATGTATTCCCTCACCAGTTTCTCGCGTGTAGTGTTGCGCGTTTCCACGTCGCCAGATTTGAAACCAGCATCCCGTTCATGCAGATGTGCACGTACTCCGCTGTCCATCCATGGTTTCTGATTGGGATAGATCCGAACTGTCTTTTTTGGGACTATGTCAACTATGCACTTACTGATAAAGCCAGTGACTGAGTCTGAGAGTTCGTTGATGTTATTCCCAGCGGCGTTCTTAAACATCCCCCAGTCAGTCTGGTAGAAGCAGGATTGTAGCATAGCGTCTGTGTCCTCAGACCAGATTCGGATTTCCTTCTCAACGACCGGCTCCCTTTTTAGCCTCTGTTTGTAGGCAGGTAGCAGCTGGATGGTGTAGTGGTCAGAGCTTCCTAGCGGTGGGCGGCGGAGAGCTTTGTATCCATCCTTGAAGGGCGTGTAGCAGTGGTCAAGAATATTGTCACCACGGGTACTGCAGGTGACATGCTGGTGGAATTTGGGAAAGACCTTTTTTAAGTCTGTCCGGTTGAAGTCGCCTAGGCAGATGGCTGCGCAGTCCGGGTGACGATTTTCTTGTGCACTGATAGCCTGGTGTAATTCCCTCATAGCTGTGTCCTTATTAGCTCCAGGATGAATGTAAACAACGGCTACAATCACAATGCTGAAGTCGCGTGGTAGGTAGAAAGGACGGCAGGCTATGATTAAAAGTTCAAGGTCTGGTGAGCAGTGATTATCTAGGATTTTAACATCTTTGCACCAGTTGTTGCTGATCAAGGCACAAACTCCCCCCCCACGTTGCTTACCGCTTAGTACAGGGTCTCTGTCTTTCCTATACGCGGTGAAGCCAGGAGGAGTGATGGAAGAATCAGATGCTAACTCCGTTAGCCACGTCTCCGTTAGCACAACAATCGGCGCGTTCCTCGTCTCAGTGTTATACTTAACGCGCGCCAGTAAGTCGTCCATAGTGGTCACTGTTCTTGATTCACACAGAGATCTAACGTTCGCTAGCAGGATTGAAGGCAGTGCAGGTTTATATCCACGTTTTGTTGTTCTTACGAGGAGACCCGCTCTTGTTCCTCGTCGGCCTGGCCGTCTCCTTCGCCACTTCCTTGTTATTGTCCCAGCCGGGACAAAGGGGAGCCCTCCCCCCACCCAGCCGGGTGGAGGGTTTTCGGCAAAAAAGTCCGGAATTCTGTGTGTAATCGCTGTGCTGATGTCCATAAGTGCTTGTCTGTCATAACTCCTTAGACACAGAGAAGGCTAAAAAATACTAAAAAGACGGAAAAACGTTGCGACGCTACGGAGCGAGTACAAGAGCAGCCTTTCTCCATGGCGCTCCTGCATAGGTGTTTCTGCCACTACACTAGCATTGAGTGAGTCATGGCATCCAGGGACGTGCACAGATAGACTCTAGGTGGTGCTAGAGCACCTGCCCTTTGCCCTCTTGACCAGAAGTGCCCTTTTGAAAAAAAAAAATGAAAAAAAAATTTTAGTTTACAGTATGTAGCCCATGGTGACATCGATCAATTCTGGATTAAAAACTTCTAATATATTAACAATTCCCCAAAATATGCATTGCAATTTTCTTCTATAAATCTCACACTACTAGGGCAGCTGGCGGTTCCGCCATAGACAGCGATAGAGTAATGGGGAAAGCGCTGTTTACCTCCTGCTGCTGAGGGGAAGGAGAAGAATCCACTGGGGCCAAGAAGAGGGCGGCCTGCGTTGCCATGGAAACCATACCCATGGATGCCTCCGAAGGAAGAAAAGTAATCTGAGGATAGTTAGACATCATCATCATCATCATCATCATCATCATCATCATCATCATCATCACTGCAATAGAGGCTGGAAATGGATGATTAAAGCCTGTGACTTCCTTTACCCCATTAAGACCGGGGACGCATCTGTGTCACTTTCGATTTCTTTGGCTTTTCAAAAATAGCAGATATACAAGTATACAAGTATATCATTTGGGTGGTCCTTGACTTTCTTTTTGAAGATTTTGAAAATATTTTGAAATAATAATTAAAAATGTCTTGAAACAAGTGTTAAAATGATATTTCCCCAAATGTGGGGTTTGGGAAACAGTGCTCTACAATTAAAGTATGTTCCCATACAACAACAAAAACTCGTCCTCCTCCTTTCCTTTAACAGGTCCGTTCATGAAAGTCCTGTCTTGTTTCCAATGAGGGCCTGTGAGAATTAGGGGTTAAGAGTCTTGCTCAGGGACATATTTCATTTCATCGACACATTTGCTGGCCTGGCCTGGAATCATACCTGGGGCAACCAGGGCCTCTGGCTCCCTAGGCGGGCTCACTAACCACTCAGCTATGGCCGCCCCATACAACAATAGAGCAGTGGTTCTCAACCTTTTCAGGCCATGCACGACCCCCCAAAATAATCATATTTGAACTGGGACCCCCCAGTGAAAATAGCTGATCTACAAGCTCACAACGCCTCGCAACGCGACCTCATTCTTATATTATTTGACAATTCTGACAATATTTCACCACTTTTTAGTTTGTTGATTACTTGTGATGCAGTAATGGTCTTTTTTCATTTAAGGTATCAAAAGGGTCTTAAAAGTCCTTAAATTGTCACCTTACTGTCATCTGGGGAACCCCCCCAAAATCATGTGGGGAGTGGACCCCCCTGGCGGTCCCGACCCACAGGTTGAGAACCACTGTACTAGAGGAGTTATGACCCCCTTATGGTAACTGAATATTCAAATAGAGTCATTGTGGAATTGATTATACTTGATGTATGTTTCAATTCCATTAGTTAGATCATTCCTGCAGAGATGCAGCTGTCACCACATTATCTTTCCCCTGTGGTGTGAAGTTGTGACACATGTCCTTGTTTGTTGAGAGTACAGTTCTGTGTCAAACCATAGACTGACATATTCGCCGATACCGATACCAGCGATTGCGGTTGATGATTTAATTATGTCGTGAATAGAAATGACATTTCTGTTTGGGTTTTTAGGCTTTGAAGTCGCATAGGGCAGATATTTCAAAATAACCTAAATATACAAAGAAATTACTGACATATTTAACAACTATATACTTAGAAACAAACATTAATAGTGGAAATAGCTGATCTACAAGCTCACAATGTGGCGTTGTGAGATGGCAAATCTGCTATATCACTATTTTTGAAAATGTTTGAAAATATATTTAAAAACATTTACATGGAAACTATTATGACGATTATGCAAAATAATTGTGATTATCTCAAATACTTGCGTATATATATTTTATCCCTGCTTCTGGTCAGACTGAATTAAATACATGCATTTCCTTGTAGACTGTCTGATAAGTTTGATATTGATATTTGATAATATAAAAAATGATTTCAATTTAATTAAAGATTTATATTAACCACATTAACATGTTAACCACACTGACATTCCTATTTAGGGCAATTTGTTTTCTAAAAAAGTGCCACATTTTGTCAAAGAAATTGTGAATATAGCAGATTTACAAGCTCGTGCTCCATCAGCTATTGTCACTATTTATTGTACCTAAAAGTAGATACAGTAGGGCTTAAAGCAGCACTATAGTATGTAGTTTGGGGTATCAGTGGCCACTTTGGACACAAATAACATGGCAGCCAACGTCTTTGACTTCATTACCCATAAGAGTCTCTGCAAGCATGAAAATGTTGCATTTATATACCGCTTTTATCCAAAGCGCTTTACATAGATTGTGCATTACATTCACCCGTTCATACACCGATGGCGGAGGAAACCATGCAAGGCACCAACCTGCATTAGGGGTTAGGGAGTAATTAGGGGTTCAGTGTCTTGCTCAAGGACACTTTCACACTAACTTTGGGAGAGCCCAGGATCGAACTGGGAACCTCAGGGTTCCCATCCAGCCGCTCTACCAGCCTGAGCTACTGCCGCCTTGGTGCCTTAACAGATGCCAGAATGAAACTCATTTGTCTCCCCGCCCTATCCACCTGTTTCCGCGGGAATTTACTGGAGCAAAAATCCTGTGTGGGAAACATCCTGCGGGGGGACCGGAAGTAGGAAATAGCGGCTCAGTGTGTTTACATTTGCCAGCAGAACGTAGCTGTACTGCGAACGGGCCTTTTGCATGTAGTTGAAGCGCAAGGGGACGGGGGGCGGGGGGGGAGAGAGTCAGCGCACTGAAGTCAAGGCACAGACTACTGTGTTGTTGACGGACAACGGATGCACGCTTATGAGAAACAACACAAATAAAACCTGGCAAAACAGTTGCGTGCATTAGCGCAAGATGAGGATAAATGAAACATTCAGTCTAAATGTCCAGCAACTACTACCAATACTTTTGTATTTGAAACCTTACATTTCTCTAAATATTATAAACTCTTAGGACAGCCTAATACAAATATAATTTATGAAAAGGCTACTATAGGCTACAGTGAAGTCGGACTGAATGACTGAAACGTTTTTTCTTTTTTAACTCTCTTGGTGATTATCTGGCACAGTAGTTGTGGATTAGCAAACTGGACATTAATGTTTCCTTTTCGCGTGCGAATTACTGGACATTTAGACTGAATGTTTCCTTTACCCTCATCTTGCACTAATGCACGCAACTGTTTTGCCATGTTTTATTTGTGTTGTTTCTCATAATAAGCGTGCATCCGTTGTCTGTCAACAACACAGTAGTCTGTAGTGTGCCTTGACTTCAGTGCGCTGACTCTCTCCCTATGCACCGCCGACGCCGGAAGGGGTTAAATAGTGGGGGGACCGCGATGACGTCATAGCGGGCGTGGCCAAGTGGTGACGTCATGACTCTCACGTTCCGTTTCGGTGTCTCCCCACCCCACACACTACGTCGCGGAAATGTCCGCGACGCAGTGGGGCTTAATTAATTCATTAAATGACCATAAAACAACATTAACAACACTCTACCCATCCTTCAGTGTGTGTCCCATCCTCAAATGTTTTACTTAAGTAAAAGTATCAATGCAATGTAGAATAAAAAAAATGTAAAGTAGCCTACTTTTGTTACTCTAGAGTAAAAGTACTCATTATACAAAATGTCCCATTTCAATGTTTTCAATGTATACAAATCTTCTTCTGTAATCTCGGCATCATTGAAAATGAGGGCTCTGCCCGCAATGTATTTCTGAGAAAATTAATCTAAAAGTTTGAATGAATAAAGTAATTTTCTGACTTAAATAAAATAACTTTACTTCTACTCCACATATAGACAAATATTGTACTTTTACTCCACTACAATTATTTGATAACTTTATTTACTATAGTTACTTTGTAGATTTTGATTATTATTACAAAACCACTTACAGTAGGCTATATATACTTTGGCAATTTGAAAATAGCAGATTTGCGACGCTTTGTGAGCTTGTAGATCTGCCATTTTCAAAGAATTTGTATACATTTTACACGTTTGAAAACTTGTGAAATGGGACCTTCTGCATAATGAGTACTTTTACTTTTGGTACTTTAAATACATTTTGATACCAATACTTTTCTACTTTTACTCAAGTACATTTTGAATACCTTACTTTTACTTGTAATAGAGTATTTTTACATCGCAGAATTGATACTTTTGTTTAAGTAAAAAATGTGAGTACTTTTTCCACCACTGGTATTCAGTAGGGTTTAACACCGGGAATCCCGGGATGCGGGAATCCCGGGAATCCCCAGGTTATTTACCGTCCCGGGAACTGACTTGGGTTCCCGGGATCCCGTTTTTTTTTTTTCTTGTTAGAAATGAATACTAATTAGTAGAAAGGCCTATCTACAGCGCGGAGGAATTACTATTATAATTAGCAAAGTTACTTGCCGCGTTGCCGACCAAGGCAGGGTCCCATCGTCCCGTTGTGAGAACCAATATGGGACGCACTGAATGTAACAGTAATGAACAAAATAAAACACAAGTGGCCGTGATGCCCCCTGCCTGCCCTGCACACGCTGATTTCACCGTTTCCTCTGCTGTCAAACGGTAGACACCAGTTGACTAGTTGAGATTCAACATCAAGTGAAACGCTGCATAAACAGTGGGTAGGTTTGATTTCGAGCCTATATTCCAGCTTAAAATGCGCGCAAGCCAAGCAATGCTTTTGATAGAGAGAGAGGAGAGACTGGAGAGAGAGAGAGAGAGAGAGCAAGAGAGAGCGCGTGCGAGAGAGAGAGAGAGAGAGAGAGAGAGAGAGAGAGAGAGAGAGAGAGGGAGAGAATTAGACCGATGTGGTCGGTGGTCCGATTTTTTTATCATCATTAATGTAGCCTACCCTACCTACACTTGCATTTTAGAACGTTCAAACTACCATTTTACTAGAACTACCCAGTAGAACAAGTGAACTGCACAACAGCTGTCTGTCTCATTGATTGTCAGTGGCAGCGCATGCATGTGCACATCAAAATCACACTACAAAACCCGACATTTGATCAACAACAAAATATAGATTAATACATTTGACAACATACAGCCAACATCCCAAAATGGAGTCTTAATATCCAGCAAGTAGCCTAATATAAATTAATAACTGCAAACAAATTACAAGTTTAGGCTATCAAATAAATCAATATCCTACAAAAGTAGAGAAGCTGTGACCTCACCGGCGCTCTGATGGACAATAAATAAATAATCCTTTTGCAAATTCTCTTGTCAATAATGAATACAAATGGAACGTTTATTTCAGCAGCTAGAGTTTGACATTGTTTGAGTGCGTGTTGTGTGCACAGCGCAGCTCCTCGTTTAAGTTAATTGTCAGAAGATCTCCGCCAGGGCACTATATTATATTTATATATTATATTTATATGATTTAAAAAATCTACTTAAGTCATTATTAGTGCAAGTTCATAGGTGGACACAATAGGGACATTTGGGCACCTCAATATAAAATTGGCTATTTAAGTATCTACATATAAATGCATTTTAGTTTTACTTTTTTTTTTTTTTACCCTTTAACGGGAATTCCCGGGAAGCCCGGGAAAAGGTCTGAAAATTCCCGGGAATTAAAATTAGCTATTTCCCGGAAAATGTTAAACCCTAGTATTCAGTGCATGCAGTGAGTGACTAGCCTGGTAAACCCTCCCTCCAGAAATCTCATTTGTATTTTATTTCAGGAGTGAGTCTGGCCTGCAGACCTATATGGGCAATTTGGCTGTGGGCTGGAGCTGGGCGGGAGTAATGTAGCTTTGATGTCCAAGTGGCCCTTTGATGTCCAATTAAGCCACTTTAGGCTGCAGTGATTATCACCAGGAGTAATTGGTTTGTCTTTGATGTTAATGAGCAGCTTGTATGAAAGGTGTATTGATTAATGACGTGTGAACCACTCGGGTTCCACCTGATTGGCCTACCCCCGCTGTCAATCACAAAACAATGAGCGAGGACACTGATTGGCTCGGTTATTTGGTAATGCACTAGAAACGCCCATACAAGCCTTCATGCCAGACTCACTCATGGAATCAAATGGAAATTAGATTTCCGGAGGGAGGGTTTACCAGGCTAGTGAGTGACTGTTAGTGCACAGGACGAGGGATTCGAGGGACACAATAGGGCTGCACGATTCTTGCTAAAATGAGAATCACGATTTTCCTCTATAAGAATTGAGATCACGATTCTCACACAATTCTCTTATAAATATAAAAATATTAAGCAAAAAAAAAAAAAAAAAATCGTCATAATTTAAAATCGAGATCGCATAGGTGTCTGAATCGAGATCACGATCTTTTTTCGATTAATCGTGCAGCACTATAGCGACCCTTCATTTCAATAAGGGCAGCAGACGGCAGAGCCAAAACCTGCAGAACGTACATGTTTAACACAACCACAGAGATCACGACTTGTTTATTAGAGGCAATTAGCATGTCTGGCTGGGGCCGCTTGACAATGGGAACGGTGGAGTGGGCGGAGTCTGCGGAGCTACTGCTATAGCGCCGGTAGAGAAAAAAAAAGACGAAAAAAAAAAAAAAAAAACTTTCTAAATATATATATAAAAAAATAAGTCGATAGCTGAAAAGTGGGGGGACAGAGAGGACCGTGCAAAAGGCCCGTTCGCCAGCTGCGAAATAGTAATACAGTCAAGCCCTTAGCAAGGACCCCCCTGAGTCTATATATCTATAGAAGGATGATTGTTATTGCTTAAACAAGTAACTTTATACATTTTGTGGGACATAATATGCCATATAGTTGTTCAAAAGAAAATGTCACCCCTCTGTTTTTTGTGGGGTTTCTTTTTTACAAATCAAACCTTGACCATAGTTACACGCAAAGATAAGCGGGAAGCTTGTGTCATATAGGGCCAGTCTGTACTCAAAACAATACATACCAGCCGGCATGTTGTGAAATCTGAACTCTATAATATCGTGATTGTCAAAACATATGGAAATTCCACAATGCATGCTTCTAAATTAGTTTTTCGTAAACCCAAGATGTGAGATGAACCAATAACAACGTGTGAGCTTGGTGTAGATTTAGTGTAGATGGAAAAAAGTACAGTCCAAGTACAGTTTTAACTCACATCCGGTTTACTAAGAATAGAGGATTTAAGAGGTTAAACCGATGTTCTGTAACACAACAAATCATGAACATGATAAAGACAGTAAGGTCTTACCTAACAGTGAATATGAGAGATGATTCCGAAGCTATCTGCCTTTTTTCTTTTAATATGACTTAAATGATTGTTGAACAGTAAATAATCGTCTTCTTCTCTCTTTCTCTATTTTGTCTCCCTTTCTTCTGCTCACTCCCTCTCTCTGTTTCTCTCTCTGTGTTTCTCTCTCTGTGTGTGTGTGTGTGTGTGTGTGTGTGTGTGTGTGTGTGTGTGTGTGTGTGTGTGTGTGTGTGTGTGTGTGTGTGTGTGTGTGTGTGTGTGTGTGTGTGTGTGTCTGTTCAAGGGCTTCTGGAGAAATGAAACTTTACAGCTGCATAATGCAAGGGGGAGGTATTTTAGGTATATTGCTGCATGTGTGTCATGGATGTCCTGTTGTTGTTTGTTTTGTAGTGTAAGTTTGGCAAAGACGTGTCATTTTATTCTGCCTCTTGGCCAGTTCACACTTTTATTGGTTAAATAAAGGTTACAAAAATGTAATAAAATGGTTAAGTTGTCCCACTGGCTATATCTCCAAACTCCAAAGGGAGGGAGTTATGTAAAAAAATTAAAAGAAATGAACAGTTGTAGCTCATTTAGACATTCAGCTCTTGACATGCAGTCTATGTCACTGTAATCTCAGGTGAGAACAGTTTTAACATTTTTCAACCACAAAAGTACAAAAACGAAACTGCACTATTTATGTAATAACACTGTGATAAGTATATGTTCACCCATATCATTTTTGCACAGCTTAGAGGAGGGAAAGGGTGTGTTTTGATAAAGCATGCTTGCGTTAACTGTCAATATCACACGTCACTCTGGTTATCTCCGTGCTTACAGGGCAAGTCCTCCCAACCTCCCCAGGGTTAATAAAGGTCAATTAAACAAAAGCTAATTCACCCCAGTTACTGCTAGACATGTAAATTCAAGGTTACTTTTGCAACCCTGGTTCTCTGACAATGAGTGAGGGGCTTCACACATTATTGTCAAAGACAGTGTGAGTAAGCACAGTTATAATTTTAATAATTATGTTTGAAATTACACAATGTAACTTTGAGTAGTTATTGTAAAGATGTATTGTAGCACAATAATAACCACTGGCTTCTGATGTCTCGTCTGAGTGAACCTAATCTAATCTAATCTGTCACTACTGCCTGACTGGAGTAGGACGTCGCATCCTCAGGCTGTACTACAACAGTTCTGTCGAAGGCATCCTAACAGGCTGTGTCACGGCCTGGTACGGGAACTGCACTGCCCGAGAAAAGGTCAGCCTACAACGAGTAGTGCGATCGGCAGAGCGGATAATGGGAATCGAGCTCCCAGCGCTCCAGGAACTGTACAAAAAGCGGTGCGTGGTCAAAGCCAAGCGCATCATCAAGGACAAGCACCACCCAAGTCATAGACTGTTCAACCCCCTACAACGACCGCGACCGGGCAAGGGGCTCTACCGCAGTATCAAGAGTTCCACCACCAGATTTTGGTGTAGTTTCAATCCAGCCGCTGTCAGAATGCTGAATGGGGCATAAGCCTGGATGAGTTCAGCAGCCTGACAGCAGGCGGCGCAGACTTTTCTGGCTCTTCCTGAACACACCTGTGGATTACACCAGGGACAATGACTTGGACTTTAGCCCCCCCCTCGGACACACCTGTGGACTACACCAGGTACAAATGACTTTTTGTTGCACTCCCTCATGGAGCTACATGCGGATTATACTAGGGTCAGTCCACTCTAGGTGGACACGCACTGACCTTTTGCACCTTAATCCCTTGTATAACGCACTGACTTTTTTTGGGTCTTTTTATTGTGCTCCTTAAGCACCTTAACGTCCTTGTCTATCATGCACAGTATAAGTATAACATGCACAGTACAATACATTGCTGCTATGCTCAGGCACCTTAGTTTAGTTTTTTTAGTTTTATTTATTATCTCAGGTAATTTGTAAATATGTAGATAACTTGTCTGGCCTTCTGTTGCTCTCTTGTTTTTGATCTCCTTCCCACCTGCCCCCCACCCTCTTCTTCTCCCCCCCCCCTCTTCTTTCTATGGAAACTAACGTTGCGATGGGAACGATGTACAAAAAAGAATTTCACCCACTTTTTTACCTTGTAAACCTGTGATGTGACAATAAAACTGATTCTGATTCTGATTAAACATGTAGTTGTTAGTAGGAATAAACACAGAAGCACCCGGGAGGAAGTGGACTATGAAAGGGGAGGAGACAAACCAAGTTCCTGTCTCTACACAAAAAAATGTGGTGGTTCCCAGATTGGAGTGAACCAAACCGTGTGACAAACTGACAAACAACTCGTCATTTATTAGGACGAGTAAGATGAGACGTGACGGTTGCGCAAAGTTTGCCGTTTATCTTTCCTGAGTATCATAATAGCATTTTGGGAATCACCTTCCTTTCTGATGCTTGTCTGTGGGCTATATATCTGTACACGCTACTTTGTCCTCAAAGGACCCTGACCAGAGTCTGGTTCACACATAACTTAATTGCTATAAATGATTAACTGGGGCAACCGGGCAACTTCAACTTTAAACATTGGGTTCTGAACAGTACAGTTTCCACCCGGCAGGTGAAATGTTTTGTATTTGGGTGTTTGCAGGACGGGAACAAATGAGGGACTCAGTCAGTAACTTTTCTTTAACGCATTTGGACCGGGAAAGCATCTGACTGTATTATTTTTAGATTTATTTGGCTATTAAAAAATAGTAGATATACAAGCTCATAGTGCAGCATTCGGTGCTGCACTATGAGCTTGTATATCTGCAAAAATGTTTAATCGTGAAAATTTGTGCAAATCTTTTAATATATATATTTTCAAGCAAACATTTGTAACTAAAATCTTTGCTTCTGGGGATCCCTGGAACAAAATATAATATTCAAATATTTGCACACATTTTCAATTTTTGTTATGTGTTATGTGCCTTGTATGTGTGTTGTTATGGAAATAATGTATATTGTCCATGCAGAAGGTGTGTGTGTGTGTGTGTGTGTGTGTGTGTGTGTGTGTGTGTGTGTGTGTGTGTGTGTGTGTGTGTGTGTGTGTGTGTGTGTGTGTGTGTGTGTGTGTGTGTGTGTGTGTGTGTGTGTGTGTCAGTCTAGTCTCCCTATGCTGGATTACCTTCCCTCATGTGTAGATTACACTCACACTTCCTTTTCGGATTCTACCTGGCATGGTTTCACCTGAAGTGGTTTTAACTATGTGAAATATGTGGTTTACTTTTTACCTTTCCTGTTGCACAAACTGGTGTATTGAACTGCACCTATAAAGAACACTGTACCTGCAGCTGCTTTTTCTTAACACCCGCATGATGCTACTGTTTCTAAAAGAACATGTACACACTTGCTTATGCTGCTAATGTTGGTAAATTAGGCGTACACTCCTGCATATTATGCTAATGTTCTAAACATCATGTAGCCTACTACCTGCTGTCACATACAGCTATCTGTATCTTTTTTGTTTTGTTTATTTAACCTGTTTCTATCCCACGTTTCTTTCCCCTTTCTCTTCTGCTCACGCTACCTGTCCTCTCTGTTCCCACGGAATACTACAATGGAGCACCCACTTTACACCTGAAAAGCTGTGACGTGACAATAAAGAAGATGATTCTGATTGTGATTCAGCCCTACAGGCCCCATGCAGCTCAAATCCAGCCACATCAGGCCCCAGTTCAATCCCAGTCAGAAGAAACCGGCTCAAACACAGCCATGTCAGAACCCAGCAACATTAGTGGCTACATTATTTAATTGGAATTGAAAAACAAAACAAACAAACATACATAATATCAGCACGAAGTATACTTTACAACATCCTAGGTTTAATCTAGCAGGTGCAAGAGCAGGCGGCGGGAGCGGGCAACAACACGAGCCGCAGCAGAAGAAGCCGAAGACTAAATTAATCTCTTGAACAGTGTCTTTTAGCCACATTAAATACTCCACCTTCCTTCTAGAACAGTGGTTCTCAACCTTTTCAGGCCGCGACCCCCCAAGATAATCTTATTTGAACTGGGGACCCCCCACCCTGATAAGCGCTTGGAATTGTAGTAGTTGAGGCATTACATTTAGTTTGACTCGGCTCCACAGATAAATACAGTATTGTGAAAATAGCCGATCTACAAGCTCAGAGCTTGTGGATCTGCTATTGTCATTTGTCAAAACATTTTATATTATTTGACAATTTGGCCAATGTTTGACTAGTTTTTATAGTGTAGTTTGTTGATTACTTTGGATGCAGTAAGGGACCACTCGAAATTTACAGAAGGGGGTCCCTGGAGGAAAATAGGGGAGGGTCATGCCTTTTTAATTTTAGTACAAGGGAGGGTCAGCTAATTTCACAGCCCTCACATCTAGCGTGACGCGTCGTACACTTCGCATCGCAGATCCACCTTACAGCCACCTCACAGACAGTGTGAGCGAGAGTATTGCGTGAAAGTAGGGCGAAGTCGCTTATAATTGTCGGACATGGCAACACTGTGGTGAAAAGTAAGGCAAATTAGCTTATAATCAGAGGACGCTGAGTGTCCTGTGCTCCCCTCTTTCTCTGTCCCTGTGTGTCTGTCCCCCTGTCTGTCCAATAAGGTTCGGTCCCACATAAAATTGCCTAGTTGGGTTCCACCTAGGGCCCAGGTAGAACCCACCTAAAGCCCACATGGGCAACCCAGTTGGGACCCACCTCGGTCCCACATATAATTGCCGCGGTGGGGCCCACCTAAGGCCCAGGTAGAACCCACGTATAGCCCACACGGGAAAGCCCAAGTGGGCCCATATAGTTCAGCCCACCTTGAAACCATATGGGTCCCATGTCAGCCCCACATAAATTGCCAAATTGGGGCCCACCTAGGGCCCAGGTAGAACCCACTTAAAGCCCACATGGGCAAACCCAGTTAGGACCCACCTCCAGGGACGCGGGAAGTGGGGTGCTGAGGGTGCTGCAGCACCCCTGGTGGTGGGGAAGAGAAATAAAAAAAAATGATTTATTTTTTTTTATTTTTTTTAATTAAACAAATATATATCATTTTAAAAGTCTATATACACACTTATATATTAAAACAATGATGTATTTAACTTTGGGGAATAAAATATTTGTTGAAAAAGGTGAAAAAAGGTGAAAAATGTGAAAGAAATCGCGGGACACATGTGAAAAAAAATCGTGCATGCGCGCTTCGCGCGCGTGCGGAGTCCCCCGCCAAGCCCAGCCCCCCCTGGCATAAATGACTTCCAGCGTCCCTGCCCACCTCAGTCCCACATAGACTTGCCTAGTTGGGGCCCACCTAGTGCCCAGGTAGGACCAACCTATAGCCCACATGGGCAACCCAGTTAGGACCCACCTTGGTCCCACATAGAATTGCTTAGGTGGGACCCACCTAAGGCCCAGATAGAACCCACTTATATCCCACATGGGCATCCCAGTTGGGACCCAAGTGGATCCCGCTGACATTGCCGACATGGGGCCCATATGGTTTAGCCCACCTTGAAACCATATGGGACGCAATGGGCGTGCTGGCTGGGTAGGCTGGCGTGAAAGTGTATAATATTTAGAGAAATTGAAAGTTTCAAATAGAGAAGTAGTAGTAGAAGTTGTGAATTAGCAAACTGGAGATTTAGTGATTTAGACTGAATGTTTCCTTTAGCCTCATTGTGTGCTAATGCACGCAACTGTTAAGGCAGGTTTTATTTTTGTTGTGTCTAATAACATCCTTTGTCCGTAAACAACATAGGCGACCCGTCTGTGCCTTGACTTCACCCGGCCCCCCGCCCCTTTGCCTGCAGTGTGTGTCTCTCTCTCTCACACACACACACACACACACACACACACACACACACACAGCACGGAGAAGTTCTACAGAGTTCTAATGAATTAATTAGATAATATAACAGCGTATCCGCGCGCCTGGTGTAGCCGGTATCATTGATAATCACGTTTATCTAAACAAACGCGTTGTACGCACCACGCATACGCTCGCTTTGAAAAGTCTGGTGTAGATCGATCGGCCCGAGTATTTTTTTCTCTCCGTGTCTGTGTCTCTCTCTTTTTTAAATCGAATGCTAAAATTGCCATTTGAATGTAGTTTAAAAAAATATATATATTTTTTTTAATGTACATTTTATTTTATTATAGTATTATAATTTTTTTCCTGACCTACCAATGCGAAAACAAATGCTTTCATCATGTTTCCCCCATAAACGTCACTTGAAAGTTACGTTTTAGAAACTTTAATAGTTATCACAACAGCGAACGCTGAAAATCAGCAATGCAGCCTGTGCTTCTCCTGTCTGTCTGTCTGTCTGTGCACTCGTTGCGCACAGCTGTGTGTCGTTCCTTCATCAACATGCAGGAGCTGTACTGTAGCCCCGCCCCCGGCTGATCCAATGCTGTGTGGCCTTGTAGATCAGCTGTGTTCACTACGCGAGACAAAAGCAGGCACTTGTAGGCAGGAACACATGCAGACATTATTTACGTGTGGTAAGAAGTTGTTGCCTAATATTTCTCTCCTCTTATAAAAAAAAACGAAAATGAACTAACTATATAAATTAAAACCATAACCATAACTATAAACTAATATAGTTGGTTTCACAATTTTGTTTAGCCTGTTATTAGAGCATTTGTATGTGTAAACGTATGTGTTTATTATTGTACTACCATACATAATTTTATATTATACATTATGTAAAATGTTCGAAAAGATTCGAATATTAAAAATAATAAAGCATTGAAATTCGAATGGGATTATAGAGGAGAACTGACAGCTCTACTGTGTGTCTGTGTGTCTCTCTCCCCCCCACCCCACACACGCACACACGCACACACGCACACACACACACACACACACACACACACACACACACACACACACACACACACACACACACACACACACACACACACACACACACATGCTCTCCTTGTCTCTCTCTCTCCCCCTCCCTCCCTCCCTCCCTCCCTCCCTCCCTCTCTCTCTCCCTCTTTCCCTCTTTCTCTCGCGCTCTCTCTCACCCCTCTCTCTCTCTCTCACCCCTCTCTCTCTCTCTCTCTCTCTCTCTCTCTCTCTCTCTCTCTCTCTCTCTCCTCTCTCTCCCTCTCTGTCTGTGTCGCTGTCTTGCACGTCGCTCTTTCTCTCGCGCTCTCTCTCACCCCTCTCTCTCTCTCTCTCTCTCTCTCTCTCTCTCCCTCTCTGTCTGTGTCGCTGTCTTGCACGTCAAAGGGTGCTCACTATCTCGCAGATGATTGGCTGTTCAAAACGGACCAACCGGAAGTAAATTGCGAGATGAAATATATAGCACTTTATTATTAGAGAAGGAGACACATGTGAAGGTTGAAAATAAAGTAGAAGTACTTATATACTTTTGCATGAGGGATTTTTGTAGCAAGTTAGGAGAGAAGTGGAGCAGTGGTTTGGCCGTGAGTTGTTCCTAAGAGGTTGAGTTTCCAAAGGCGTGCGGCTCTCTGATTGTGTGGTGGGATAGTCCGTTTTTATATACCTTTTTAGTACAGCAGAACAGTGGTCAATGACCCCTCTCTATTTCAAAGGATAAACGGATTCAAATCCAGTAACACCTTGGTCTATTTAGAATCAATGACGGTCGTTAACAAGCCAATCAACGCACAGCGAGTGTGAACGACCCAGCAGAGCACGGGGCAGTGTTGCCAGCTTTTGTGAGAGAATTACGCAACCAGGTCTAGGAAAACCAGCCCAAAAGAAGCAACTGAACTAGGTCACATCATGAGCACTTTAAACATAACAAGATCACAACGCGTCACATTGTATTTCCATTCCAACACTTTAAAAGCAAGCCCAATAAAAACGCAACCCGCACATAATACTACTATTTGCAAACGACTTTACAAAACATGGCAACATCTCAGTTCCGCAAGACATGGAGCTGTATATTCACACACATACCAGTCACAATGACGGTTCCTACAACACACGCTGCTCAACCACACTCGACTACTGTTAACTTACACACACATTATAGGAACCTATAGTTGATGTTAGCTGTTGATTGATGGACATTTTCACTTCAATACATTGTTCTTTTTAAAGTAGAATCCTGTACCCAGCATGCACTGCGGTATTAGCGTAGCTAGGCACATAGATATACTATGGCTAGGCGGCAGCCCACAGCAGGCATGCTCTTATTGGATACAGGATAGGTGGGCACTTCGATGCAAAATTGGCTATTTTGCCCAAAATGTAAAAATAAATAATTGAAAAATGGTCTTAAGTAGCTAATGTAAAGTACATGATATGAACATGCACGGTAGCCTACATCAGACTTAAATGTATCCTTCAAATTCTTGTTTATGCCCCAAAATGACTGAATGTACAGGTTTTGTTGCAATTGTAGAAATATTAGACCTTAATTGTCGAATGTTCAAGCATGTTCTAATCATGTATAGCCTACTTGACTTTACTAAAAAATACTTTCCAAATATATTTTGTTTTAACACCCCTGTTACTGAACAAGCTATTACTAGGCTATTAGAATAGGATATATAGCTTTACCTTTTTTAACAAAAAGATTTTTGTTTTAACCAAACAGTATCACTTACAGCTCCTTTTACGGCATAGTGTTGTTTGGCCCATAATGACTCTTATACAGGTAAGTGTAAAGGTCAATGACCAGTCAGTACAATTAGACAGTTGTTCATAAGCTTTATGAGTCATGTTGGGGGTGTAGTGTACACATGTATCTGTTTCTGCACATATACACACACGCTTGAAGACTGCAATCCAGTTACTTATCACTATGCAGCATTAACTAGTCCCTATGTAGCATTAACTAGTCCCTATTGCAGAAGAGTCCCAGCTGTAGTCCATCCTTTCTGGTGGTCAGGTTTGACAGCAATGGAGTCACCTGGGCTTGAGCAGAGGTTACAGGTGGCATCTATGACATTATGACATGGTGACAAGGCTCTTTTCCACAACACAAGAACTAAGTGGCCGTGCTGTGTAACATATTTCACAGGTTCTGTATGTTTCCATACGAGAAAACTCAGTTTCAGATAAGGTTCGGAACCGAATTTGGGCCCTGCTCATGACGTAGCACTAGCAGGAGTTCTAGGAATTTATACATTGTGAATTTATACATTGTGAGATTTTTTTTTCCTAAAATGTCTCACAATGTGACCCATTGTGAGCTATTTGAGCTTTATTATTATTATTTTTAGGACACTTGTGATGCTTGACACTGCAGTGACACTTCAGTGATGCTTGCGGCTCTGCCTCGTTCCTGACCGCATCACTGGCGTGCCAATAATCATGGTAAAGCACACCCTCTCGTGTAATGTTGCTTAAGTATATAGATGTGGAGGGTCTCAGCTTTTGTATGAATGTAAGAAGGGGGGCTTCCAAGGAAGAGATTGGAACCACTAGTCTCGCGTAGCCAGACAACTATTCCACAATCTCTGAATGCTATATAGAGTCTGGAACTACACCTCCCGAAATCCGAGAGAGGAAACTGGCACTTCCGTTCACAACGTTTTATTCTTTAATTTCCATTTCTGCTAAGCAGCAAGCTAAATATACTTAGATGATTTGTATTTATGTTGGGATAAATTTGTGCGAAACAGACGTGGGGAGGAGGCTTCACATCCGGTTTATATTCCAATCATGATCAGAGCTTCCGAGTCCCAGACTGTATGACCGGAAACATTTGAAAATTGTGGGGGGCAACAGTCTGGCCATGCGAGACTAGGGAACCACTGACTTGAAGGACTGGCAGTGTTGTTTCCCATCTTCCTCTGTAAAGCAGTGCAGGAGAGGGACGTTACCTCTGTCCATTTGTGCCCAATAATTTCACAGGTCTATCATTTCCTCCTCCACTGTCTTTTCATTAGTTTCAACATATCTCTCGTGAAGTCCCAGTGTTGAGCTGAACTGAAAGTCTGCCCCCACAGCATCTGACATCATGGCCTGCAGGTTCCTCTCTTCTAGGTCTCCAAAGCAGTAACCATTAGCTTTGTCCACGGTCCGTAACACCCGTGTCATGCTCTCCTTATCCTCCACATTGAGAGGGACAAAAGACACAAGGCTGTAGTCTTGCACGATCTCCACCAACTTCTCGTTTAGATGGTGGAACTTCTTAAAGAAGGGGTCTGCAGCCAAGTGGTCCAGAAGATAGGTCAGGTCCATGACCTCTGTGTAGAAGTCCAGGTTGAAGGCCAGTTTACCGTACTGCTCAATCAGGTCCATCTTGGAGAGAACGTTGACATGGGGCAGCTCTACATGCAGCATGGTGGACAGAGAGGTGCACAGCACAGAGATGAACTTGGCCGGGTCAGCGCAGTAATGAGAATCCACCAGGTGGACCGCAGCCAACCTGAAGTTCCACTTGGCCAGCTGGGAGAAGATGTTCTTCACCGAGTTCTGGTGAGTGTAGAGCTCCACCTGCCCGGGACAGTCAAACAGGACGTAACAGTCTTTATGCTGATTCAGCTTCTTCTCCAGCCAGTCCAAGTTTGCCTCCAGATACTCCATACAGTAGAGCAGTCCACCGTTGGGCCCCAGCTTCAGGCCCTCCATCACATCATCCAGGGTGACCAGATCTGAGATGTCCACGCCACAGGGATAGGGAAGCCTGTCGTTGGCAGGGTCCATGTTCACCACAACCACCTTACGTCCCAGGTAACCCAACACCTGCTGCATTCCCTGGCAGTACGTGGTCTTACCTGACCCCGGGGGGCCAATAACCACCAGTGCAATTTATGGGTTGTTGAGGGCTGATTGGACATGATGGTGGGAGGCTTTCACATTGAACTAATCATGACATCACAAAAATCTAAATCCTGAAAGTTTAGTGTTCTCTCCATTGTTAAACATATAGAGGATCAAATATGTAGCAAAACTTTTGCCAGTACAACGCAAATTTTTATTTTCTTAAACACAGCAGTTAGAAAGTAATGTCTTACTGTTGTATATAATATGTTTGGATGTGTGGCAGAAATCACGTCAGAGTGTCAGGCCAGGAGGACACTGTTATCAATGTTCAGGTGAGTTTGTGATGAAACGGAAAGCAGAACAGGGATTCATTTTAGACTGTTGCTATGTGGGCAATGACAATAAACACCAACAACTATTCTTCATCTGACTGACAGGACCCTCTTTAGGGCTTTTCAATATTTGCCATGACGTTTTTGCATTAGAAGACTTCATACTGTATGTCATAATGATGTCATAGATGTCCATAGACAAACATAAGTGCGAACATTAGTTTAGTATGTCCAAATTTGGAGTGTATTCTACATGACATCATAGATATCCATAGAGAGGTAGAGAACCTGGCTTAGACATGTATGAGAAAAAGATAATAGGATTCTCAAACTGATTTTTAAAGATAAAAGTACACCCGGCTCTTAACACAAAATGTTGCCATGCATGGGGCCTACACTTCTGTTCATTATGTCACCTGATGGCTGTAAGTACCTCCCCCCACCCTCAGTGCACCCAAAGCCGGATGCTACTGTAGACGTGGTATATGGCCATTCTGTGGCTATGAACTGCACAACAAAAAGAACCAACAAAATAGTAAATAAAAGTGAATAAATTAAGACAAACAGAACAGCTCAAGCAGCAGGTTTGTTGCTGCTTTGGCAAGTCTCTTAAAAGTGGTGACTTTTGCAGCAAATGTTGAATGACCCAGGTTTGAAGACTTTGTGTCTTTCACAGTAAAGGTGGTCTGAGCTAAACATGCTTTAAAGACTTGCTGCTCTGGTGTTGTGGTGGCAGGCACAGCAGCTCACCACAACTAGCAGCTACACAGTTTCACTCGGCCACTTCCTACTAGTGTCATTTTTTTTCATGATCAGAACAACCTGGGGAATTGACTTGAACTGTTGGTCATCATGATTGGAGACGGTTTTAAAATGATGCCAATTGTTGTTTTTCTCATTTTGCTTGATGATATAGTTCACACCACTGAAGGTAGGATATCTGTAAAGTCTGTCTTCTAGCAAGTTGCATATTATGTTAAACGTTAGAGGCCACTGTATATCAGCTTCCTTGTGCAGAACATGATGTGGTAATTTATCTATAACAGTCTTTCAACAGTAAATATGTTATGTTTAAGTTACAGGCTTCACTGATGTTACCTATAGTAGGTGAAATGTTTCAGATAAATTATTACATTGAATTTGTCGGAAGTCTGATGTCATTTGTCACTTTTGTTCATATTATTGTATGTGAGCAAAAAAAATGTATAACATTGATTTGCTTACTCACTCAATACATTTCCTTATGCAGTGAGATCTCTTGTGAAAACCATTGGTGAAGAACCAGATGTCACTCCAATATGCCCCAATCAGACATTTAATGCCACCATAGGGATAATATGTAACATCAAAACAGCACGGAATGGTGGACACTGTCGACTGTCTTACTACTATGAGAATGGCACTGAGAGTTCTTGTGACTCTAGGATCACACTCTTAAAACAGAATGAGACAATGTTTCTGCACCTCAACAAATTAACACCAGCGGATAATGGGATCTATAACTGTGATTGTGTGTTCACTGAGGGAATGGCTTCTGTCCATCTCAACGTGACTGTGAACAGTGAGTCATTATTGTTTTGTATTTGCCTGGACATAGTGGGGTGTCATTTATGTTGGACATTCATTAACAGCCTTTCTTTTACCATGGTAATGTGACTACTTTAAAGTTTATCCCAGAGCACTAGCATTAACTAAGAGTTAACGTTTTGATAATTCCAAGGGTGTTGCATTACACATGAATGATAACACCGTCACCGTTTATAGGTCTTTAAAATCATGAATTTAGGTGCTGCAGTGTAATATTTGTTTGACAGTGCCCACTGTGTAACTAACCAGGCCAATAAAACCATAGCAGCAGTTATTACAGCTCATTTGAGCAAACTATATGTTAACTGGATTGAACATCTGCTGGCCTATTAGGATCCTAGCTCAGTACTGTTACCACAAAATGAAAAACTCAGGCAGGATAAGGGATAAGGGATCTGTTATTACACAAATCACAGTGACACATTGGCTTGATGACAAAGGTTTACTTTATGTCTTTCACAGTAACAGAAGTACCAGGGGACAATGTTTCCCCAACTAAGATGCACATACTTACTGAAGTGATAAGAATCACTGTCATCATCATTGGAATTGCAGTTACCTTGTGTATCGTGGGAAGATACTCGGTGAGAGTAGGATATTCCAGCAAGAACATTAAATGTATAGTGTAAATAATGGATGATGGATGGATGGATGGAAATGTATGTATGGTATTACAATAGCATTGGAGCTTTTATTTTTGTTTTGCATTTTTACTATTCTCTAAGGCTAAGCAAATTTCAAAGAGGACATTTTGAAACAAATTAATACATGTTTTGTTGTCCAACTGTCCTTTAATCTTTTATTAATTTGACATTAACATTTTGTCATAAATGTCAAAATGGGTTATTACATCAATTTTAATACCAATTGCTATAATGATGTTATTTTGTATGTGTCTTAATGAAGCTCAAGGCCGCTTAACATGCACAAAACTCCAGTAAAACAGTATCCAGTATCAAACATTTTTGATCACACCAGAGACCATGAGAATCGGCCTACAGTTCACTCCTACTGCTGTGAAATTTCACTTCCTGATGTGGTTCTGAAAATAGATGAGACCCATGTGCTGCCTCAAAATGCTCTGAAGATGTGAGCTTAGTCATAATGCTATTTTGTATTAACTTATGCTTGTTTGATCTTTTGCCCAACAGAAAAAAAGTCCAACATTGCAGAGCCTCCAATGTGTGGTAATGTACATATGTGTGTGTGTGTGTGTGTGTGTGTGTGTGTGTGTGTGTGTGTGTGTGTGTGTGTGTGTGTGTGTGTGTGTGTGTGTGTGTGTGTGTGTGTGTGTGTGTGTGTGTGTGTGTGTATTGATGTATTTATACAGTAGCCTGTACATAAGTATGTTGTAACAAATCAGGTAACAGGAAGGGGTGGGTGGGAGGAGCAATGAGCAGTGTGGTCGCACAAAGATCACTCTAAATAAGGCTAGAGCTACAGTCCACAGGACAATGTGGGGGCTTGAGTTGAAAACAAAACAAATCTTGTGTCGATACAACATGATATAATACTTGCTTTGAGCCGTAATACTAGCTACTGAGGGTGAAAGTGTGTACTTGGAAAGTGTGGCATTGTTCATGAGGTGGATCTCTCTCTCTCTCTCTCTCTCTCTCTCTCTCTCTCTCTCTCTCTCTCTCTCTCTCTCTCTCTCTCTCTCTCTCTCTTTCTCTAATTGACTGGTGACCCTAACCCTCTTGTCTGACATTATTTTGTCTGTAGGAAGGTCTCAGACTTTGAAAGTCCCCAGAGTAATGAATATTTTCTTTTTCTTTGTAGGAGCCAGTGGACAGCATTGAGCCTGACAGCACCTTCATACAGACAGAAAACGCACTTTAATCTCTCTCTTGAAAACAGCAGTCATCAAGCCACGCAAAAAAATTATAAATCAATACACATTAATAATGACTAAATCAATAACTAAATAAAATCTGCTGTTTGAACTAAAACAATTCAACTTCTTGTTACTAAAAACAGCTTTGATATCTTCCAATCAGGATTTTGACCACGCCACAGCACAGAGGCTACTCTCTTCTTGTTAAAGTCTTCAATGACATCCACTTATACAGACAGTGGCAGAATTTCAGTCTATTGATCTCAGTGCTGCATTCAACAAAGTCGACTAGGCTACAACATATTACTAGACAGACTGGACAACTGGGTGGGACTTTCTGGCACAGTAAACTGGTTTGGATCATATAAAGGGCAGGGACTAGTTTGAGTCACATCTGTGCAAGACAAAAAAGACATGCAGAGTTCCAGAATTCTCCATTCTGGTGCCTTCAACATCTACTTTCATGGTCATGGCCTCTGCCCCTTCCATTCCCCTCTCCTGATCCCTATATGCCACGATTCCGCGAAGACCCGCTGGGCCACTGTGATGATTGGCCAGTAGTATACTGCAACCTGTTTTTTGCAACCTGGACCCTATCAGGGCCAGACTATCAATTCCCCTACTGATGAGACTAGAGAAGACTGTCCGAATGTTATTCATTGCTGGTTTGTATATTCATGTGTCAGTTCTCATTTGGTTTTAAGTACGTTCAGGTTGTTGTCTTAGTTACTTAATTATGCTTGAGTGTTGTGTAAAGGGTTTTGAATGTTCACCATGTTGTGTGTGTTCATGTTTCTAAAGTCTTTGTCAAGCTTAATTTATGTTCCTGGATTAGTATTCCTGATTTGAGTTCCTGCGTTTGGGTCCTTACGGCAGTGACAGCAGTGACAACACACAGAAATGTGTGTGGGGAGAAATTAATTGGCATAATGACTAAATTGGTGAGAAAATTGGGTACAAATAATTGGCTACTCCAAATTTTGGAGGAAAAAAAAATATTCTGCTGCTTGAATCCCTTACTAATACCAAGAAACCAATTTATTTCTACTGTTTGTTCATAAAGCATCTAATGGTTTAGGGACAACGTTTTTGTTTTTTTGCTACATCATGCACCATCCAGACCTGTATGTGTGTACGTGGGAAATAAGTAAATGTGAGAGACTATACCAATGTACGAGAAAATAAATGATGCTATGCTGCCCCCTAGAGAGACTAATGGCTCAGCATCGACAAGGGTGACAGTGGTTTCTGCCCCTGTAGAAGTTAAAGCCTAGCCCCCCGCCCCCCCCCCCCAAAATGTTTTTGTTTTCAAACTGTTTATATGATGTTTTGCATAGTAGTGGATATTTGACTGTCATTAATGTTTCGATGAATTGAGTACAAAGGACCCTCAATGGAAACAAGCCATAGGCTTTCTTTTGTTTAAAATCCTCCTAGCAGACCTTGTATTGAACTGTACTTTCCTGTTCTATTTTTTGCAAACTGCTAATAAAGTATTCAATCAATCAATCAATCAATCAATCAATCAATCAATCAATCAATCAATCAATCAATCAATCAATCAATCAATCAATCAAAAAGCATGTCTGTGTTTACTACTACAGCTAGGCCATTCTAATAGAATACAGTCATGATTGTTGTAGACAATTCATTCACTATGAATTGAGTACATGGGGACCCCATTTGAAACAAGCCATTAGGCTTTCATGGGCTTTTCAATCCTATTTAGTTGACCTTGTATTTAAACTGTACTTTCATGTGCTTTCCCCCCCCGCAAATTTCTAAATAAAGTATTCAATCAATCAATCACACTTTGACATCTCTTGTTTAATAAAATTATATTGCTGTCTTTTATGTTCATAGAGCAGAATAGACATATTTGACGTTTATCTCCAAGTCAGATGCGATTTATTTTTTACTTTTTTAAATCACCCTTTTGGCTAGCCATGGTTCACATGACGCTCGTCTGTCACAAGCGTCATGGAACCGTTCAGTCCTGATTTCAAATATGAAGTGCTGACCCCCGAGCCACAGATGTAACAAGTTGAGCCGGCAAAGGTCTAAGTACCTGTATATTCCGTATTGTTCAATAAAAAGCTTTTTAATCCGATCACCAGCCATTTTCTCCGATGCTTTCAGATATGCGACACTACTGGTTGGGAGGTGTATTGCACTCTGATACATTACAACAAAATATAAAAAATGGCCGGATTAAAATACTTTTTATTGAACAATACGGGAGATACGGGTACTTATCGCGGACCGGCTCAACTTGTAACATCCGTGGCTCCGGGGTAAGCACTTTATATTTGAAATCTGAACCTTTATGTACATGTGAGAGTTGTAAATGTCCAAAAATAAAAAAACAAGAACAATCGGTTCCATGACTGTCATGGTATGACAGTCATGTTTCAGGGCTACCTATTGGCTAGCCTAAATGGCATGCACCTTGCACTAGAATGACACAAATAAATAAATATGGTAGAGCAGAAAGTGTCAACTGTATCACGATATAAACATTAATTAAAAAATACATTTTACAACAAAATTGCTATTTTTGCGTGGGTTGTACAATTATGACAAACTTTTCTGTATTGGAGTAGTTTCTTATTTAGTCCATAGAGACACACGGGGACTACAAATTTCACGCCCACTTTTGAGACAGCGCCGCTACTCGAGGTCCGTTAGAACGATGAACTGCATCTGCCAATGCATTCCCTATGAGAGGATATGAAAGTTAGCCTACTTTTACCTATGACTTTTACTCGCCTGTCTCTCCCCGCACCCGCCCCCCGCTACTGAGACCGGGGGTAAAAGGGCAGGTCGCGTCTCTATACGTTCCCGGTGCAGTTGCCAGATTTTGTGAGAGAAATAAGCAACCAGGTCTTGTAAAACAAGCCCAAAAGATAGGCTATACTACAAGCGGCGATGCAACGCATTGTGAGCTTGTATATCTGCTATTTTCTAAAATATATTGAAAAAGTTAAATATATTTGGAATATATTTGAAATATTTTAACAACAAAAAAATGCTCCCTGGCAGTCTGACTGGCACACAATATTTTCAGATGGGGGTCTGCGTGCGAAGAACAATTTGGAAGGAAGCCCAAATAAGCAACTACACACAAAAACAAGGCCCAAAAACCGCAACCCGCAACGACAAGCGACTTTACCGAAAAATAAGCCCAAAGTCGCTTATAATAAGCGGACATGGCAACACTGTGCCGAGATTGGACTTTCTAAATTACTCTGATTGGAACACTATGCTTCCGCCGCCTGATTGGCCCATGGCCTGAGCCAATCATGAGCTCAGGCTGTGTTCAAAAATGCTGCAGCATTCATCCACACTCCACAGTGACAGTACAAACTTCATGGTTCATGTTTATTTTTGAACGGCTGTAGCTGTAACCTACATTACATGAACACAAATGGCTCATCTTGTTTACACGCTTCTACTGGTAGTCTTCACAGAAGGTAGGTTAAATTATCTGACGTTTCATTATCTAGTTAAATGTTTTCATAAGTAAAACATCACCATAATGCAATGTTAGTGGTCGTAGATGATGATAGCAGTCAGTTTATTGATAGCCTCTATTCAACTAATGTTACCTATAATTATCTAAAGTAATTGACTTATGCAATAAGTAGAACAGTAGAAAATTACAGTGCAATAAGTTGCATATATATAGCTTATATATATATACCTTCTATCAGTGGGTATTGCAGCTATTAAAGACATCCTTACAACACGTTCAAAACAAGTGAAAATTATGTGCACAACTGTAGCCTACATTTTTTCTTGCAGAACATAATCCCACAACATTTGTTTCTAGATAATAAATAGTTAAAGATCAGTTTTAAATGCAAAAACGGGTCAAAGATCCCCTCTTCTAAAAAAAATAAAAATAAGAAAAAATAGAGAAGGAAATAAAGAGACACATCATTAGTGGTTTGATATGCAGTATGCACTATGCACCTGTTTGCACTGTCAGTGGTATATGTTCTTATAACTATCACCTCCTCCTCCTATAGGTCTATCAGAGATGATCCAAACACAGGATCATGTAAGGGCCATGGTGGGAGAGGACGCCCGCTTCACCTGCCAACTCACACAACCCAAGAACGTTGTTCAAATTACATGGAATAAAATGTTATCAGGAGGAACAGAGACTGTTGCAACCTATAACAAACGTGATGGCACCAGGATCATCCCTCCTTTTCAGGGGAAAATAGAGTTTGAAGACGCAGGACTGCAGAGGAGTACCATAGTGGTCAGGAATGTAACCAAAGCAGATGCGAGCAGCTGTTACAGATGTATATTTAATGCCTTCCCTGAAGGAGCCATCCACAGGAAATCCTGCCTCATAGTTTATGGTAAGAAGAGGTCCTGATGTCATTGGCCCGTCTGACACCTGTTGACCTACAGCCTGTTTAATAAATTAGCCATAAAAATGGCAGAAATAAGGTTTAAGCTTTACAAGCTACGTTTATTCCTGTTTACAGATTTATCTATAAATGCACGTAATCTGTGTGTGTGTGTGTGTGTGCGTGTGCGCGCGTGTCCTTGTTTTTCAACCTCAAATCAATTCAAATTTGTCTGGGTGGTTTACAACACATTATTCTGGGGTGTGACAAACTGAGACATATTATTACTGCTATATATAGGGTCTTAATTTTTTTTCTTCTTCTTCCAGAGCAACCTGAGCCAATATTGCACATCACAAAACCCAGTGGCACAAAGCTGATAGGTGCCTCCTGCTCGACTGTGTCCCATCCTGCTCCCATGGTAACTCTGGAGGTCCCCAGACACCCAGGATCTTTAAACTACACCACCAGCCATACAGACAACACTAACAGTACCGTCACAGTGACCAGTACTGTAACAATGGAAAGGTTCTGTAGCAACAGCATACAGGTCCGATGTGTGGTGCATTTCTACTCCGGGATCGTCAAGGAGGCATCCAGGGTCATTTATTCTGATGAACAAGACCTGTTTTGTGGTGAGAGATGGTTTCAGTAATGCTATTTGATTTACGGAACTGTTCAGTGTCTAAAACTGATTGAAGGTTAGTGACCTTCATGGATATGTATGTAGATTGTTGGATGGATATAGATACTATATGGTGTTCATTTCTCTATGATACTTTCTTTTCTCAGATGTGCTTGAGAAATCTGAAGCAGATCAGAATAGTTCCAGTAAGTTATTTTTAATCAATGTGCCTGATGTGCCTGTTTAATCCTGAGATTTTTCATTTGAGAACATACAGTACATGGATATGTCCCATCTTTTCCCCACAGTTATTATACCAGTTATTTGTGCTGCTGCTGCTGTCATTGGTGTAATCATCGCAGTCTCCAGATTAGTCCTCAGACTTGGGGGAAAAAGAACAAGGTAACAATCTTTAATATAGGTCATTGAGTTTCAGTTCAGCTGAACCTGAATATTCTTTCTAACTTTTTCTTTAGGTTCTTTAATATATAAGTCATTGAGTTTCAGTTCAGCTGAACCTGAATATTTTCCTAACTTCTCCTTTAGGTCAGACCCATTGAAACAGACGCCTCAAACAACGATACAAGAGTAAGTCGGTTTAAAACTAGTTATCATCTGTCTGTCCAACTGAACTATTATTAAAGTTATGCACACTCCACTTTGCATAACGGTGTATTCGGCTGGTCCCCATCAACTCATAACATTGTACAATTCCCAGTCTACCAGCAGAAAGCTGCATTCAAATGGCAGACAAATTCATACATACTGTACCAGTGGTAAACTCTAGCAAGATCCATGATTCCAGAGTTTAAGAGCTGTGTGGCTTCCATTATTTTCATCTTGCAGTGGGGTGATATCATTATATTATTCATGCAATGAATTTACCAGTTGCTTTTTTTAATCCGGTGCTTATAACAGGCCGCTTCGCGTTTTCGCCTATAACTCTTGAACTGTAGGTCATAGGCTACAATAAAAAAGATCATGATGCAACTCACCACATACGTGATCAAGATTCAATTCCAATTGGCTATGACTGCCTTTCAAATTTTGCAGGCCCTGGGTGGGCAACTCAGCCTGGTGGAGACCTGCGCTCCAATGAGCGAGCTTATCCAATTTATTTTTTCTCCTTTTCTTTTTAAAACGTGAATTTGTTCTTCACTTTTCTAGGACAAAGGAGCTTTTTCCCCATGAGATCAGAATAGACAATGGTTTACACAAGCCTGTCAATACCCAACCCCATGATATTTCATAGGTAAGTGTTATGGACAGACATATTTCTTTTTTTTCTTTCTGTATATTATTTAGTGTTGTTTTTCTATTTACTTTGTTTTATTCTGTTCCTGCAAGGTTGAGATGACTACTCGTTGACAGCTGTCAAATTGACAATTGGCGCTGACAGCTTCACTGCCCATGGGGAATTGACAGCTATTTAATTGTTAATCTGCCAGCGTCGGCTTCTGCCCATGGGTAATTGGTTCCCACCGCTGATTTGCCGGCTGCTATAGCGCTTTTGTGACACCATCGCCTTGGGTTGGCTGGTTCAAGTACCTGGATCCTTCAAATCCTGCACTCTGACATGACAGCTCTGAGAAACTACTTCTAAACGGTGGAGACTCGCCTCCTTGTCCTCCAAACCCTGTGCCTTGTTGTTTAAAGCCTTTGGTTTTGATCAGTTTATAAATTAGAGAGATCTTTGTATTTGTTTGGCTCGTATCAGTTAAGTTTGTTGTTGAAGCACTGCACTTGCAAAAACTATCACAGAGCCATAGGAGTGGACCAATTATAGAGTTCTTGGGACCCCAGTTAATGAAATGTATAGTTTGTTTTACTGTAAGGTATATAGAGCTTATATAAGTGGTTAAATATAAGTGTTGGTAAGTGCTGCATTGTAATACTTTGCTTTATTCCCTTTTTAAGATGATGTTGTTTTTTGGGCGGTGAAACCGCCCCTATAAGTGAGATTTGGAAAAATGTACATTTTCCTGCGCTGTGATCTGGGCCCAGGAAATTTGTACAATTATCCTGCGCTGTGATTGGCCAATCACAGTCTATTCAGGACTGTGATTGGCCAGTGTCACATGACACATGTGCATAGCCCTATATAAGAAACCATAACTTGAAAAAAACCAAAAATTGGTTTTTTTCAAGTTATGGTTTCGTCCATCATAAAGAGTGTTTCAATAAATGTATTTATCTTTTGTACATGATTGGTTGACTCCATTCAGTATTGTGATTAGCTAGCAAGACACCGCCCACTTCACACAGGGTGTGATTTTTATGTGCATAGTACAGTATGAGACAGGGCTGGAATTAAAGTAAGACAATTGATGTAAATAACCTAAGGCAGCTAGATTTTTTGTTAAAACTGTGATTTCGCCATGTTTTTCGAAGCCTCACCTGGGATGAAAATACTTTCTACTGACCTCTTGTTTATTTTATGTACTTTTACAAAGCTCAATTAAACATACTTTTCCAGACCAACTGCAGTTCCATAACTCGTCATAAGAGGTCAGTCTTAACTCTTAACATTTCCTCAGATGTGAGTTAAAACTAGATGCAGCCTGGCTGCCAGAGAAAACCTCACAGTACGTTACTGCAAAGCGCAAAAAAAGCGTTGAAACTGGATGTTTTTAAATCCCCAAAATGTTGTGTGTGTGAACGTACCTATAGACGTCTTCATCTTAGATTTTTTTAAAGTACATAACTAACGCCAACCCTAAACATAACCTTAAATGTAACCCCTAAAGCTAACCCCTAAACCTAACCCAAAAGGTTGCATGCAATATGTCAGTGGTTTGCAGAAATGTGTAGCGTAACGGTTTCCTCTGGCATTGAGGTTGGCAAAATGTCACTTTAGTAGAGGTTTTGGTTGTGTAGTTACTTTGTCATGGTGTATAACTTCAAATATTGGTTAGATATCTTCAATAGTTGCCCTGTTGATTAGAAATTATAGAAAAGGTGTCAAAGTCACTCTTTTAGCACACAAAGTGGATTCTGACCATAACATTGCAAAACCCCACTCCAATTTTTTTTCAAGTCAGGTTTTGTAATGTTATACATTGGCAGAATGCACTGTTTGTATTCGTCTATGTGCTCTCTTGAAAATGTTCACCTAATTTATTTTCCATTAGGTTTGCCTATTAGCCTATGCGATGCCCAGAATAGGATGCTATGGCTAGGGTTTATGAGGTTAAAATGCTAATTCTTCTATTGGTTGAAATTGACATATCACACCTCTGACAGTATAGTCTGTCTTCTAACAAATTACATGCACAGTTTATAGGCCACTGGTTGAGGTGCAGTAACTAACTGTGGAGCTTCAATTATCTTTCTACAGGCAATATTTTGAATTTTAAGTTACAGGCGTCGTGTTAGATGGGCCTGAGAATTGACAGCAGTACACAACTCTTTGGCACATGGAGGACTCCTATGACAAACTGAAGCCATCGATATGGTGGGCTATACTGTAGGGATTAATGGATTGATGTTTTTTTTCGTAGTATTCCCCACCAGTATTAAGGACACCCTCAAAAATAAGATGATGCATCTCAAGGAGTTTATCCTTCTAATAAAGGTACTATATAGGATTGAATTGCCCGTGTCCATAAATAAACCTGTTGTCTTTGTGGTTTCTCCTCAGTCACACTTGCATGTTGTCAATATGTCAGTTTTCAGTGCCATTGCCCGCACAATCTAGCTCCACAAGTAAAACCAGAATCGTCAGGCCATAATTGATAGCCTAATTTGTTACATGTAGGCCATGGGTTTTCAACTGATTGTGAACCAGGGACCACCACCCTGACTGAGATTCAACCTGGGGACCACTGTTGTGTTGGGAGGGGGGATATGGGCGTGATGTGGGGGGAAAAGCTTGAAATGAGATAATGACTGTTAAGGCCTTAATTTAATTTGTCCATTCGAGGTGAATTAAATCAAGCCCTTAACAGTCATTATTTAACTGAGATATGCTAGTGGTCCAGAGCTCAGAAAAGATTGAGAATCACTGATCCATTCCTTTCCCATGGTTGCCCCTATTCTGTTCTCTTAACCTTCCATATTAAACTCATGTTAACTGATTCATTGCAACATATGTATGAGCAAGCACATGCAATTGATATGGGCACATTTCCTACTAATGATGACTCAACCAGGTAAATCGGTACGGGTACAGTTTCCCTTGAAATTCTAACTTCCATTTCTGTGGAAGTTCTTCACATCCGACTTCCAAGTAACTGACAACATTGATGCGTCACCGTCATCATACATCATACTGTTTCTCAACTAGTGGTCGATAACATAAAATATAATACAAATCTTCACTTTCCTACATTACTAAATGCATGGTCAAGGACCACATGCAATACCTTCACGGCCCACCAGTGGTCCACGGACCACCAGTTTAAAACCCATGATGTAGGCAACAGTGTAGTCACTGTAATTAATAATTAAAAGGGCAGAGTGACAAAAGTTGTAAACTACAGTACTGACTACCAAATAGTCAATACTCAACTTTCTTCAATCTGACCAGGATTCAATGGGTTTCCCACATGTAAGTTGAGAACACTGTCCATTCTGCTACCACTACAGACACTGTGCATTTAGCATGACTGACTACAGTAATGTTCTAATCAATGTGAAAAGAAAAACATATTATCAGTTTTAAATGTCATGTTGTTGTATTTGATGGGGAGGGTTAGGGGTATCAAGATACACAAATTTCACGATACATTCATGATGTTGGGCATATGATTGATATAATACATTATTAATGTTCTTTTCTCATGTATCATCAACATTGGCCATCATCTTCAGTTTAAAATAACAATTGTAAAGCACTTTAAAAAACAATTACAAAGTGCTTTGTACACATAAATAAATACATTTGTGCAAGCTTAAGGGAGAAGTGAAGTTCTCACTAACTATAAACCCATTGTTTCAGAGGATACATAGACACTAATATAACAAGTAAGACGAGCGAACGCGGGAAGCGAACGCAGCCCTATTTTTTTTTGTGTTTTTTAAATTGTTATGTTGTGTATTTACGGACTTGTAATCCGTGTTATTTCACCGTGATGGGGAGAGCGTAGAGAGAAAGTCACGTGACTGCCTCCGCCTCGTATTGAAGTTAATGGGGGGGATATGGTTCTCCTATGCACAGAGTTTCGGAGTTCCTAGTCATCTATGCAAGGAATTGCCGTTTGTCAATCCGTGCTATTTCACCGTGTTTGGGGGGCGATCGGGTTGGTTTCATAGTAAGCTCCACTCTGAGATCAGTCAGCAGCCAATGAGAGCGTGAGTCACATCGGGGTGCGGCTGCACACAGGCAGAGACACACACACACAACCCGAGCACAGTTTCATAGTAAGCTCCACTTGGGCGGAGGCGCGCCTCCTTCCGCGTTCGCAACAATAATATAATATAACACTGCATAACTATAAATTCCACAAACCTCATATTTTGGTCATCTGGACTTTAGTGCAGCCTAGTTATTTCCAACAGCTCAAAAAAAATCTACCAGATACCAGATACAGTATAATACCATGTAAACAATCTTAGATTAGATAGGCCTATTTGAGAGTGCAGAGGCATAATTGCTTTGATGCATGTCACATTAATGAGCGTCAACGAGCATCAGCTGACACACAACACCTCCCCTCTGCAGTGCTTTAAACTGAAAGTGACTGAAGTCTGTTTCATTTCTCTCCAAAATACCTTGATTATGATGGAAGACATGATTAATAATTACTGTGACTATAGGTTTGGGCCGCTTCGCGGCCCTAACCTCTAGTCCCAACCTCCCAACCTCCCAACCTCACGACCCACCTGCTGTCAAATAGAAAGCCTTTCTTGAGGTCAAAAGAGGTCAAACTTCCTGTATCTGGTTGCTATGGCAACCTGCCAGATCAGGCTGAGGGTCTGATAGGCAAATCAGAAAATCAATCAAGCCGAGAGTCTGATCCCTGATCGAGGTGGGGTAAGATGCCTAAATAATAGCCAGAGCTCTGATCAACAGTCTGTGACAGGTCTTGGAGGCATGTGGAGTGATCCTGTGCTTGCGAATCCCGGACGAACTTCGGAGCTTTTGTCAATTATAGTAGTAGGATTATGATAAGCTTTACATTTCGTATCATACACCATACAGCAAGAACTCCTATAACTTTCACCGGCAAAAAAATTAATGTTTTTTTTTTATTAAAAAAATAATTAAAAAAATATTACGATACAGTATGACATCATGACAATACCTATCGTCACATTTTAATACCACGATAGGCTATATCGTGGGACAATATATCGTGACACTCCTATAGGCGGGGAGGGTCGACCCGTTAGGGTCCATTTGGTTCCATTTGTACACTCTCAGAGTTACAGACCGATAAGGGTCCATTTGGTTCCTATAAATCATTTAGCTGGGGACCCCCTGGAACTCCCTCAAGGACCCCTGGGGGTCCCCGGACGGCCGGACCCCACTTTGAGAACCAATGCTCTAACGCTCTGTGAGGAGCGGTGCTCCTCCCATGGACTGAAAGTTCCACTACTGTGCGAGGTCTCCAACTGTAGTGAAACTAAAGAAACCCATTTCGCTACTCATCAAAACAAAGGTTGTTTTGTGTTGTTGAAACTTAAAGTCTATTCTCCAGGGTGGGGTAACCTCTCAGGACCCCACCTTCTGCCTTCTCTGTATAATACACTTTTTGGGCAGAAAATAAAATATGTCTGCCAGACGGAAATTATTTGTATTTACTCCACTGCGTCCTCTACAGATCTGGTGCATATAATTACCATTGACCAGATCTCAATGATTGATTGATTGATTGATTGCATACTTTATTTAGAAGTTTGCAGAAAAAAAGCATGAAAGTACAGTTTAAATACAAGGTCAACTAAATAGGAATAAAAAGCCCATGAAAGCCTAATGGCTTGTTTCAAATGGGGCCCTTTTGTACTCAATTCATAGTGGTGCTATTTTGTGCAAAATGTTAAAGAAAAATTACTGAAAAATGTCTTCAGTAATGTAAGTAGGATTTGATATGCTATTTATCAGACTTACATTTTCTTGTTTATGTCCAAAATTATTGGATTTACACGTTTTGTAGCAATTGTAGAAATGTTATAGCTTAAATGTCAAATGTTAAATCATGTTCTAATCATGCATACTTTTTGAAATATATTTGTTGTGACAAGATGTGTGTTATTTAAAAAGTATTCACTTTTTTCCTTCACTTTTGTGTAATGTAAACCACGGCCCCCTCACGCATTAGAATGTCCTTCTAATGCGTGAAGGGGCCGTGATTTTTCCATTCTTTTTTTCATTTATTTTATATATTTTTTATGTTTATTTTATTTGAAAGTGAAATATCCCTTTAATGCCCCCCAAGTCTAAGTGAATTTAACGTGTGCAGTACCAACTACATCCTCCGGTTATAGTAGGTGGCGGTATGTAACCTAAACGGTTGCAAACAACCCGCCACAAGCAGAGGCAGGAGAAGAGAAGAAGACCCTGACCCGGAAGATAATCACGTTAACATCAGGAAGCTGGAAGTTGAATCGTAGCTTCTCGGTGTAAAAACTAAAACTACTCGGGTAAGAAAACACGAAACACTCAAACTTATATTCATTCATAAAGGCGTTTTAAAACATTCAACCGGCAGCTGTTTCCATTTAATAACAATAACAATAACGTTCCTGCAGAGAGCCACTAACTTTAATGCTGTTCATTAAAGTCACACTCTTGTGGCTTTAGCATTAGCATTAGCATTACACAAAAGACACATGGCGTTTAGGACAGTTGTTTTATGTTAACCGGTTGTTTTTAAAGTTCACTGTTAGCCCAGCTGTCAAAACCTGAGATAAACCTGATTGTTAGTTAGTTTGGGTTGATGAATCCAGTGGTTCTCAAAGTGTGGTCCGCGGCCAACCCACAGGGGTCCTTGAGGACAGTGGTGGAAGAAGTTACTCACATTGTTTGTACTTAAGTAAAAGTACCAATACCACAGCAATGTAGAAATACTCCTGTTACAAATAAAAGTCCAGTGTTTTCCCTAGGATGAAGTTGTAGCAGTATGGCAAAAAAAAGGGGGGAAAATTGGTTCTCAAAATTTGAGCTTATTTTTAATATTATTTGTATTTATTTTTTACAATGGAATCTTCCATCTTATGTCTTGAATATTTGTGACATAATTTAATAATACATAATTATTTGCATAAATCTTGTGACAATTCATATTTCAACTAGCGTGTCTACTTTAAATATGAATTGTCTCAACATGTATGAAAACAATTGTGTGTATTATGAAATTATGTCACAAATATTAGATACATAGATGCATACTTAGATACACAAGATGGAACCATTTTTTTTTCCATTGCAGAAAATAAATATAAAAATAATTTACAGGAAAATTAAACTTTGGTGCTCAAATTTAAGCTGTGGTGGTGTACCACGGTTAAATGTAGCTCTGGTCCATAGCCTAGAAGGAGTTCTCCTTAAAGGAGAATACCGGACGAGTGGATAACACTGGATGCTTGTTTCTTTCCAGAACCTGGCAACTCGTGTTGCCAGATTCTGGAAACAAGCAACCAGTGTTAACTCGTTCGCCATTGACGGTGGCCTCGCAGGAAATTTCAACGCACGTTTGACTATCATGAGACTCCACAATGACTAGGAGTAGAGAGAAAAACAACTTTGCCTCGGTTAAAATAGACGAATCTCACTGACCCACGCGCTCCCATTCTGACAACGGAGGGGGTTTAAAAAATGACGACACGGGAATCTATGGAAAAAAAGTACGCCACTTTTCACGTCGGTCGGTGAGTAACGAGACATCAAAGGCAACACTTAATTTGGCCGGTATTCTCCTTTAAGGCTATGGGACTTTCGAGTCTTTGTGCTCGCACCAGAGGCTGCATTGCCTGCAGTAAAAATAAAAAATACACTTTCGCTACTCACCAAAACAAAGACGGTTTTATGGAGTTGAAAGCCTACTCTACTAAGTGGCAACACTCTGAGCCCCCCACCTCATGTCTAAAATACACTTTTTGGTCAAAATGTAAAATATTTCCGCTGCGCCCTCTACAGATATTATATATTGAAATTCTTTATTAGGAGTAACCCCTTGAGATTCAGGATCTCGTTTTCGAGGGGGTCCTAGAATCCGGTCAATAGAAAATATCCATTGACCGGATCTGTAGAGGGCGCACAAATGGGGTTCTAACATGACCTCGTAAGCTTCCTGAGCCAAAACCCTTCCGTTACAGATGTGATAAAGGGTTATTTTGGATCACAATGTACTGTTGGACACAAGGAACCTGATTTATCAAGCTTGCGCAGACCAAAAAACGGGTGTACGCTGATCTTACCAAAATTGTCGGCATTTATCAATCTGTCATCAATTGGACATGAGCGTACCCGACGCTGAAATCTCATGTCAGCTCCTCGGCTCATTTACGCAAATATTTTAGACTTGCATTGGAGCATAATCTCACAATCCGACAGGCATCTGAACACATGAATGTACTCCAAAAATGTATAACTACCAAACGAATGAATATATGTGTGAAAATTAAAACAAAATATACATCGACTATGTGTTATCTGCAATTGGTAGGATATTTCCAAGTGTAAAAGAAAATGAAATTGAGCAATTAAAAACAATATAACGTTTACAATGTTACACGTTAGATGCTTAATCATTCACCATTTAAACAAGTCATTCAGATTTAGACAATTGCAGATCTGGCTCTGTTATTAAGACCTGGAACGCATCTGTGTCACTTTAGGTTTCTTTGGCTATTAAAAAATAGCAGATATACAAGCTCATAGCGCGGCAACGAGTGCCGCGCTACGAGCTTGTAGATCTGCTATTTTTGAAAAATCGTGGAGAAAAAAATGTTCAGATTTTTTTCCAAAAACTGTTAGGATTTAGATTTTTTTAAAGAATCGCCTCAGGTCTTAATGGGTTAAGACATGTGAGCGTAATGATTAAGATTAATGACTAATGATGGTTTAATTGTATTTCACTGCAGATGGAGTCTCCAGAGGAAAGCAACTCCAGTCCTGACAGACAACACACTGGTCAGTATAATATTCCTCTCTCTCATCCTAGTGGTCATAGTAAGGGGCCGTGTCCACTTTTCTGCCTTTATTGGATAGTACAGTGAAGCATGACTGGAGAAGGGAGTGACACGCAGCAAAGGCTGTCAGGCTCGGGAATTGAACCCGCGACTCGCTATCAGGCTGCATTAGAGCCTATATGTGGTAAGCGCCTTAACCGCTAGGCCGTCGACGCCGCTGGGAAGACGCCTCGCTGACCGTCACGCCTCAGCGCTTCCCGACGGCCAGCATTTTTTGGTGCAGCGCCCTGCCCCTGGGTGCTTCAAGCTGGAAACCGTTCAACCTTTGGAGAGGAGCGCTACCCTTTTGTACATACGTAGACAAACCTGGGAGCTGACCAGTACAGCAACAGTCTTATATATTATACTGCTGGCCACTGAACAGCTCCACTGGATCATTTGGGGGTTCAGTGCCTTGCTCAAGGGCACTTCTTTAGACTGAAACATGCTGAACACTTAAGCGCAATACATGCTCCTTCTGACATCCAAACTTCCGGAAAGGGAGAGGTGATAATAACATTTTGACGTCATTCAGAATGTCTGATACTTTTTTTCCCGTACGCTCCTGCACTCCCAGATGTCCTGACTTTCCGAACTAGTTCGCAAAGCCCGTCCGACCTTTATTCTCCTTTCTATTTATCCCTCCATCTCTTTTCTCTACTCACTCTCGTCAGCGTCCTCTTTTTACCTGTCTTCCTCCGCCCACACTAATGAATAATGTTTTTCTCTGCAGGTAAAGAAGAGGAGGCCAGTCCACAGTCAGATGCCTCCCCGCAGGGAAAGCCCAGAGACGGAACTCCATCTCCGGACCACACACCCAAAGCCTCTCCCCCCCAGGCTAGCCCCGGACAGGCTAGCTCTTCCTCCTCTTCGTCCGCCTCCTCTGACAGTGAGAGTGACAGCAGTGACGATGAAGACGAGGGGACGGTGAGGAGGATAAGGAGCAGTGTGGCTCAGATCAAGGTGAGAGGTCAGGGTTTGTCCATTGTAGATGTGCTGCTGTAATTGTTTGTAATAGAAAAAGTAACAATAGTCAGAACAGGGGCTGGATTGGATCCCTTCCAAATGGCTGCCAGTTTCGCGTGGATTAAAGTTCTCAGTCTCAGACTGATTTCAGTCATTTGGATTGCATAGAAGCCAGCATTTCTTCTGTGGAAACATGTTGCGCAGCCAAAACGGCCTATCTACAAGCTCTCAATGCGTCGCTTGTAGATCGTCTGTTTTGTGTTTTCGTTTATTTTAAGCATTTCTAGTGCTCAAGCTAGCAATATGTTCAGAAGCAAAGGGGGCTCCTTTTCATACTGTTTCACAAATCGCACATTTAGGACTTGGTCATACAAACATTTTCAGTCATGAGATTTTATTTTGCTTTTATCCATGAGTTTGACACAGCTGCTCTAGTATCGTAGTCTCACTTAGACAGTCGATCTGAGATCGCCGCCTACTGAATTTACATTCTGGGGGAATCTAAATTCAATGAACGGGCTTAGACGCCGAAGGAAACCAATGGTTAAAAAAAACAACCTACGCCAGCTGCTTTGAAAACCAATCTTGATACTGTCCCAAATATGAAAGCATTTGCATTGGTTCTGTGATCAGATGCTGTTATTTTTAAGATTTCCTAATTGTTTCCACAGTTTAATGCCATTCACTGAATTTAGATGTCACAAAACTGTCTGACTATGCGAGACTATTAGTGTCAGCGCACTTGTACATGTAGGAAGTGACCATTGAAAACACCTGTCGACTGGTGACTGATATTGTCTTTTTTTCTTTACATTATGAAAACATCATTTCAACACATCATTTTTTTTCGTTGATATTTTCCTTCTAATATTTTTATTTTATTTCATGCATGAATTTCACACATCTCATGGACTTCATGCAACTAATGCAACGTTAAATTACGGAAAATCTTAACATAACAGGTGCACGCTTTCCTTAAATTGTCTGGTCCTTGTTGTTATTTACACAGCTTGTCGTTTGTCTTTGTTCCAGAGAGTTCCAGATGAACAGAGCATGGCCAGAGACGGTTCTCCACAACACAGATCCAGGGCCAGATCTCGTTCCAGGAGCCAAGACAGATCCAGGGCCAGATCTCGTTCCAGGAGCCAAGACAGATCCAGGGCCAGATCGCGTTCCAGGAGCCAAGACAGATCCAGGGCCAGATCCCGTTCCAGGAGCCAAGACAGATTCAGGGCCAGATCTCGTTCCAGGAGCCAAGACAGAGGAGGCTACAGAGACCGCTGGTAACTAGGGGTGTCACGATACGCCTAATCCACGATTCGATTCGACTTTCGATATTAAGGTCACGATTCGATTCGATTTTCGATACGATGTATATTTTTAAAACGTCCTTTTTTCAGCTTTGAGGGCTATATGATTATTAATTTAGGCTATTGTCTTGATTTGTAAAGAAAAACACATGTTTCTCAATAAGTCCCTTTTATTTGAATAATATCAAATGAGAATAACAAAAAGGGTTTTATGCCCTTACAACAACTGTCATTTTCAGATTCTTCTTTAAGATGAGTTAACAACAAGAAGCTCTAACAAAATAAAATCTAAATACAAAGTTGAACATGTAAGAAAAAAGGATCCAAAGACAACTGTTATTTGGCTACATGTTCTTAAACATCTTAAAGTATGTTCACATTGTTTGAACAGGTAAGAGCTTTAACACACAAGAAATGTGAATAATAAGCTAAGCCAGGGGTCTTCAACAGGTTTTCTTTTTTGTACCTTAACCCCATCCCTTTTCTGAGGTGAACTTTAGCCAAAAATAGCAGATCTACAAGCTCACAACGCCTCGCGCTGTGAGGCGTTGTGAGCTTGTAGATCGGCGATGTTTGGCCGAGAGGTATAGGTGTAGAGGGGAAAAAGAGAAGACGGAGCAACTATCAATGTGGAGCATAATCGACAAACGGTAGCCGTTTTGTCAACAACACGTCGGGTGCCCTCATAATTCACTACTGGGAAGCCAAAATATAGCCAGACTTTTGACTTAAAGGAAGCGGGAGGGTTTTCCAATTCTTCCGTTTGTGTATCATCATTACCATCGCTGGCTTCAGCAGTGGCCATGGTGAAATGTAAAGTAGTAGTACAGACGCAACGCTACAGCGTCTCTCTCTCTGTCTACTCCAAACTCCTCTGCGGTGTGTGTGGGTTTGTCCTGTCGTCTTTTTTTTCTCCCCCGTCGTAAGCACGCATGCGCGATGCACGGAAAAACACAACAGCTGCTCGCAGCATGGCTTCACCCGGACGTGCAATCGGATGTGCGCATGCGCGGGAGTATTTTTTTTAAATTAACCCTTGAATCGCGATACGGCTTTTGATTTCGATACACTGTATCGAACGTCATTTTCGGTTCGATTTCGATACGTATCGAGTATCGTGACACCCCTACTGGTAACACACGCACGCACGTTACGGCTGTCACTCACTCATTTTACCTGACGATACATTTTCACTCAATTAAATTGAATTGAATGAGGCTTTTGTTTTTCAAATTTAGAGTAGCCAATCATTTTTGACCCCCTTTTTCTCCACAATGTAGTCGTTATGCCAATTAATTCCTCCCCACACACATTTCTGTGTTGTCACTGCTGTTGTATCCTACTGACTCACCCGCCAGTGAGGAGCCCCCACCGGGAGGACGTAGAGCCTTCGTCCTACTCTTCCCGCCCAACACTCCCCGCTGACAGGTGCCGCCCCCCAGCATGTAGGAATACATGCAGGGACAAATATCACCCTCCTCCCTGCCCGGCTTCCCTCCCCCGAACCCCAATTGTGTTCGCATAGTCGCCCGACCAAGCCGGATGCACCACGGTGGATTCGAACGCACAACCTCCGTGGTGGTGGGCAGGGACTTTACCACTGCGCCACCCGAGCGCCTTTTTGAATTTTAATTTGAATGAGGCTTGATTTTTGCAGTAAAACAAGAGGAACAGAGTTTTCCCCATAGGAAATACATATTTTTTTAAATCATTCAATTCCGGGTCTGTCGTCATCAGGCAGGATAGATAACGGCACCATTTGGTGGAAAACCACTGAAAACACAAAACTCATCCATGAAAATAACATGTACGTTTGCCTTTTTAGGCTTTGTGAACACGAATTGCACAGGGCAGATTTGACTAATAACTTAAATATGACAAAGAAATGACTGACATTGACCGCTACCAATAATCATAATATTTGGGTTTCTTACAAAAATATTTGATATAACGTGCTTCTCGATTATTCAATGAATCTAAAAAGTAATTGACGGAATAATAACTAAGAAAATGATGGACATTACGTCCCTACACTCCTCTGAAGTCTCCCCCATGTCTTTCTACTGTTGTTAACCCATTAAAACCGGGAAAGCATCTGTCTTTTTAGATTTTGGCTATATATATATATATATATATATATATATATATATATATATATATATATATATATATATAGCGCAACATAAGTTTTTCTGAAAACTCTTTGGATTTAGAACAGTGGTTCTCAAAAGTAGCAGATATATAAGCTCACAGCGTGTCACTTTGCGCCGTCCTGTGAGCTTGTACATCTGCTATTTTTGGACATTTAGGAAAAAATCTTGGGGGGGGGTCCTTCCGTGGCCAAATACTGATTTAGAAGGCATTTGTAGAATCGGCCTCAGGTCTTAGTATTTCTTGTCCTGTCCTTGCTCTCCAGGGACCGCCATGACGATCGCTATGACAACAGGGACCACAGGAGGCGGGATCGCTCGCCCTCCCCGGCAGCGGGGGCAGGAGAAGAGCCGCCCGTCAAGAAGAAGAAGGAGGAGCTTGATCCCATCTTAACGAGGACGGGCGGGGCCTATATTCCCCCCGCCAAACTGAGGCTGATGCAACAACAAATCACAGATAAGAGCAGGTGTGTGTGTGTGCGTGTGTGTGTGTGTGTAAGCGCACATATGCATCGTACTGTTTGTACTATTGTATGTAATACAATGATGTAATTCCTACTCATGTTTGCCCCGCCCCCTTCCTCAGCCTGGCCTATCAGAGGATGAGCTGGGAGGCTCTGAAGAAGTCAATCAATGGATTGATCAATAAGGTGAACGTGTCGAACATCGCCATGATCATCCAGGAGTTACTGCAGGAGAACATAGTGAGAGGAAGGTAACGTAATGCACACACACACACACACACACACACACGGATGGGTATTTGTTCATTTTCTTGTACATGCGTCACTGAGGAATGTGCAGTCGTGCCACTGCTGAAAGCCCCCTTCGCGTACTTCAGACGCTTTCTCTTCTGAATACAGTCATGCCGTAGGTCCAAATCAGTACGGTATACGCTAACTCAAACCACTCGTGTCTCTCAAAACAGCTAGTTCCCCTGTCACTCCGGACAGCTGTAAAGAAAGCGAATTGCGCTCTCCTCCAAAGAATTCCTCTCGGGACGGGGTCCAAGAGCAAGGTTTCCCAATTTTTTCACCCCCCAAAATAATCATATTTGAACTGGGGACCCCTTAACATGTAGCTAACTTTTCTTGCGTTGTCTGCCAAGATTTGGAGCTTGGATGCTGTTGGACGCACACAGGCAGCCCATGCTCGTTTGTGGGTGAACAGTACACGCGCATGGAGTGTTCACCGGTTACATGCGGTTAAACTTAGGGAGTGTGGCGTCATATTTATACAAGTAAATCATGCAGCAACTGTATCATACTGTCGGCAGTACCTCAATGCAGTGAATGAAACAATCTCAGACAGAGATGACAAGGTGACCTGTGTCCAATTAAAGTTAACCCATTAACACTTGAGGCCGATTCTACAAATCCTTCTAAATCAGTTAGTTCTCAAACCGTTTCGTGACGAGGACCAACTATTTGGCCGCGGACCCCCATCTGAAAATGTTTTGTGCCAGGGACCCCCAGAAGAGAAGATTTGCGTTAAACAATTCAAAATTATGCACCATTTTTCAAACACTTTCAAGGTTTTTGAAAAATGTTCAAAAATAGCAGCTGTACGAGCTCAAAGCGCGAAGTGAGGCGCTGTGAACTTGTAGATCTGCTATTTTTGAATAGCCAACACTAAAATCTAAAATGACACGGATATTAATAACAAAACATGTTTGATATCAAACATGTTTAAAAAAATCAGAAATATAATTCTGAGTGGTATTAAATAAGTTGCATTAAATCTAACTTGCCTAAACCTGTAGAAACCCTGCATTATATCTTACATGCACCCCGTTACTTGGGTGTACAGTGCTTTTACAGTAGATGGGTGGATTTTCTCCATCCCAATGATGTTGAAGTAGTTGTGTCCTTCCTTAATCAGTCTCGGAAGTTTTTTTTGGGGAGATTTGCCCACAATAGGGACACCAGGGTTAATGTGGTCACAACACTGCATTGTGAGCTTGTAGATGGGGAAAAGGCACATGGAAAACATTTGGACACAAGGTTGAAAACGGACATGTACAGTCGGCTGAATTATTGCCGATACATATATGTTCGAGATAGGTGCTCTAATACTGTATGCAGTGGTGGAAAGTAACTAAGTACATTTACTTAAGTACTGTACTTAAGTAAAATTTTGAGGTATTTGTACTTTACTTGAGTATTTCCAATTTCCAGTACTTTCACTTCTACTCCACTACATCTCAGAGGCAAATATTGTACTTTTACTCCACTACAATTATTTGAAAACTTTAGTTACTAGTTACTTTTCAGATATGAATTATGATATTATGAAACATACATTTACCACTTTAGCCCTGTTTTATACATAGGCTATTTGAAAATAGCCGATCTACAAGCTCACAACGCGTCGCGATGCGACGCGTTGTGAGCTTGTAGATCTGCTATTTTCAAATATTTAGTACTTTTACTTTTGGTACTTTAAGTACATTTTGATGCCAATACTTTTGTACTTTTACTCAAGTAAATTTTGAATTCTGAACTTTTACTTGTAACAGAGTATTTTTATATTGCAGTATTGATACTTTTACTTAAGTAAAGAATTTGAGTACTTTTTCCACCACTGACTGTATGTGTATGTATGTAAGTAGTTCAATTATTGACTGTATGTATATGTGTACCTTTTCTCTCTCCCTCTCCGTCTGTCCGTCCCTCCATGCAGAGGTCTGCTTTCCAGGTCTGTCCTGCAGGCTCAGGCAGCCTCTCCTATCTTCACTCATGTTTATGCTGGTGTGCTTGGAATCATCAACTCCAAGTTCCCTCAGATCGGAGAACTCATCCTAAAACGACTCATACTTAACTTCAGGAAGGGTTACCGGAGGAACGACAAGGTAAAATGTCTGTCTGCCTCTCTGTCTGTGTTGATCTGTCTTTCTCCAAATCCATTTATCTGGTCTCCAAATAATTGATCCTGGGCTGTCCGGTTATTCAGAAATAATTGTGGCCTATCTTTCACATCATATGTCATCTAGTCTAATGGCCAGTGGTGGAAAGTAACTAAGTACATTTACTTAAGTACTCTACTTAAGTAAAATTTTGAGGTATTTGTACTTTACTTGAGTATTTCCAATTTCCAGTACTTTCACTTCTACTCCACTACATCTCAGAGGCAAATATTGTACTTTTACTCCACTACAATTATTTGAAAACTTTAGTTACTAGTTACTTTTCAGATATGAATTATGATATTATGAAACATACATTTACCACTTTAGCCCTGTTTTATACATAGGCTATTTGAAAATAGCCGATCTACAAGCTCACAACGCGTCGCGATGCGACGCGTTGTGAGCTTGTAGATCTGCTATTTTCAAATATATCGCGACGCGTTGTGAGCTTGTAGATCTGCTATTTTCAAATATATCGCGACGCGTTGTGAGCTTGTAGATCTGCTATTTTCAAATATATCGCGACGCGTTGTGAGCTTGTAGATCTGCTATTTTCAAATATTTAGTACTTTTACTTTTGGTACTTTAAGTACATTTTGATGCCAATACTTTTGTACTTTTACTCAAGTAAATTTTGAATTCTGGACTTTTACTTGTAACAGAGTATTTTTATATTGCAGTATTGATACTTTTACTTAAGTAAAGAATTTGAGTACTTTTTCCACCACTGCTAATGGCATACATGAACTTTAGGAGCGGCCATAGCTGAACAGCTAGAAAGCCTGCCTGGGGAGCCTCCAGGTTCGATTCCAGGCAAATGTGTTGAAGAGTCCCTGAGCAGGACCCTCCGCGCTCCTCTGTGGGCAGAAAAAGGTCTCAATGAATTATTAGAACTAAGCTTGTTGATTCAGTGTGATGAAACATCCAGTCTAGAGTGTAGACATTACCAGCTCTTCTGGATGAGGTTCCTGAAATCACCTTGCATAGAGGACACAATGGGGATGCTTCTTTCTCGAAATGACTGATTCTTTACTGCCTAATTCCTGTGAATGTATCTGAAATGGAGACACTTATATCTCGAGTGTTTTATAGGCTTTTTCATGCAAAATAACTTGTTGACTGAGGACATCCAGTGGTTGAAATGGAGATGACAAGTTGTGACGTTGTCCATCATTCTCTCCATCTCCAACTTGAAGGATTCCTCAAGTCGTTAAATATCTTACCCTTTTAAAAGTCTCATCACAAACGGTCTGCTCTACTGCAAATCTTGACGCTATCTTCCTTGGACTATTGAGTCTCCATGACCTGCCATTGACGTTAAAAATAAATGGTTAATTGGAGAAGCACGGAGATGACGCGACACACTCTCTACATGGCCCTGGTTACTACTAAAGAGATGACGGGACACTCTCTCTGCATGACTCTGGTTACTACTAAAGAGGTTCACTACCAAGTCCAGTGACATTTGGATGTCTCTGCTGGCTGCCAACATTGTAATGTTGACATTCAGTAGAGTTATATTTTAGAGCTACTGTATATAGAGTATCAAAGTCCTGACGTCACTCTGCTATCCCCTGGGTCACAGAAGTATTTTTTTGTATTGAAAACTTTGGTTCTCTATTGACATATTGTAATGATTTCTAATATAATAATGTTGATGAACATGATGTTTTGTTTACAGACACAGTGTCTCACGTCCTCCAAGTTCGTAGCTCACCTGGTCAACCAGAACGTGGTACGTTATCTACTAATGTTGGTTTAATGTATTGGCTCACACTGTCTGATCTGTGTGGCAAACATATGTATATATGTATGACTGAAACACATGTAATACCTAGTCATTATACTAACGTTATCTACTCATTATACTTGTAGCCTCGGAAACCCAGGCTTTTTTTTTTGTTACAAAAGAAAAAAAGCCTGGGGGAGCGATGCAGGAACAATGGTCTTGGACCTTGTTATCTCCTAACCAATCAGAGTGCAGAGGGGCGTCGCTCTAAATTTGGTGACGTCAGCGTGCTCCGTGCACAGGCCGAGGGGGGGAGGGGAGGGGAGGCGGGGACATAGATTGGTGAAGCAATAGGAAGCCACGCACAAATCCAGGCGGCTGTGTTTGGGTCCGCCCTTCAAGACCATGGATTGAGCTCGTAGCCTCAGGCTATTATACTTGTGAAATATCTGCTTTCACAGCATGTTCAGTTTACAGTACACTGAACACTGAAATACTTATTATTTCTGTTTTCTCTCTGTCTCTCTGTGTCTGTGTCTCGCTCTGTCTCAGGCCCATGAAGTGTTGTGTTTGGAGATGTTAACCCTCTTGCTGGAGCGTCCCACAGACGACAGTGTTGAAATCTCCATTGCTTTCCTGAAGGAGTGTGGACTAAAACTGACTGAAGTTTCACCTAGAGGAATTAATGGTATACACGAAATATTATTTATAGAACCAGTGGTATACAAGAATATTATGATTATTATTATTATTACAGGAATTAATGGTATATGGTCATCAGAAATCATAATTGTATTCATGGTTTAGCACGTTAAGACGCAAGTAGATGACGAACAAGTCCTCCGATAACGTTTTTTATTCATAACGGGCCCGGGGGGTTCTCAAACCTACACGCAGAAATCCCCAAGTGTCATTTACACCAGGGTGAGGGTCATATTTATCAAGTCATGTATGTTGAACACCTGGCTCATATCACCGTCATATACATACATACCATGTAATCTGAAGACTCACCTCTTCACACTCCACCTTAGCCCGTAGCACTTGCCCCAGCCTCCTCGACCTTGCAGGCTTATACAAAGGCTAATATGTAATTTAGATGGCATGTTATGTAGACAGATGCCAGGTAATTGTTGACCTGGCATATTTAATGCTGTAGAATAACATCAATTCACGTATGTTGAAACACCTGGCTCATATCACCTCCATATACATATAGCATGTAATCTGAAGACTCACCTCTTCAGACCCCACCTTAGCCTGTGGCACTTGCCCCAGCCTTGATGACCTTGCAGGCTTATGCAAAGGCTTATATGTAATTTAGATTGCAGGTTATGTAGACGATGCCAGGTCATTGTTGAGCTGGCATCCTATAGTGTGTGTATAGTTTCAATGTACAGATTATGTTTTTTTTTTTATATTCTACTGTTAGACTGATGATAGGTTCTTGGTTCACCTATAATCCTAGATTACTATTTCTATGCATTTGATGTATTACCTTGTGTTGTCCTTGACAAAAAATATGAGAGGAATAAATGGTATACAATAAGAAGCGGTTCTCGGTTTAAAACCGAACTGTACGGTTTGCCATGCACGGTTCAGTGCGCCCTTATGGACTGCAGAGTTCTGTTTTTTGCAATTCAATTTAGCGTTATGCGTTATGCATTAACTCATTCACTGCCAGAACTTAATTTTTTTGCGTTTGCCCACTGCCAGAGATTTTTCATTGAAAAAATAAAAGTACTCAGGAGCCGAGATACAAAATGTTTAAGTTTTAAGTTAACAAGGAAGTGGATGGGAGTCTAGATCTTAGATAAATCATATCTCCTTGGTCTTTGGGTCAAATAATTTTTTTTTTTTTTTTTTAACATTTAAAGTCGTTTTAGTCGTTCTTGGCAGACAGGGCTTATGGGACAGAAGTCGTTTTAGTCGTTCTAGGCAGGGAATGAGTTAATGTCTGTGTCCTGAAGATATCCCCTCCCCGCGAGGGAATCCAGCTGGTGTTGCTCGCTAAAAACAGCCGATCTACAAGCGCCAGAACCCGTTGTGAGCCTGTAGATCGTCTATATTAGGCGGGCGACATCATCAGATTAACACATTAGCATAATGATTAGCCTACGTCACGTTGTTGTTGTCTTCTCCACTCATAGCAGGAGCTCATTAAAAGTTGTTATATCCGCCCCCCCCCTTCCCCCTCACATTTGTGAAGTAACTGACATGATTTATTTTTTTTGCCTGAAAGTATAGTCAATGATATAAGGTCGTTCTTTCCTTGGAAATATTGAAAGGTAGACAATACTGGAATGTGTCTGAATAGGAAAACCTTTTTTTATTGCTAATAAGTAAAATAAAGGGAACAACAGAGGTTTGAACCGAACATTGGGCTAACAGAACATGCCTACCTAGTATACAATCATATTTTTAAGTAACGGTGACATTACCAACAGTAAGAGTAGACCAGCTAGTAGTAACGGTAACATTACTAGTAGTAACAGTAGTAGAAGTGGTAATAATACCAGTAACGGTGCTAGTTGTAATTGCAGTAATAAGCAAACTAAATGACTGATAATGTCATTGAAATATCTTGTGTGTGTGTGTGTGTGTGTGTGTGTGTGTGTGCAGCCATCTTTGAGCGCCTGCGTACCGTCCTCCACGAGTCGACTGTGGACAAGAGAGTTCAGTACATGATTGAGGTCATGTTCGCCATCCGGAAGGACGGCTTCAAGGACCACCCCGTGATCCCTGACGGACTGGACCTAGTGAACGATGAGGACCAGTTCACCCACATGCTGCCTCTGGAAGACGAGTACAACACTGATGACCTACTCAGTAAGTTAGCTTTTAGGTCTGCAGGGCTGGGGGCGATATGACCTCAGTTCAATGTCACAATCGATAAGTTAATTAGCCACAGCTAGTTGTCTAGACCTGATGGTGTTTAGTTTTACAGCTACTTGAATGGTTACTTAAAGCTGCACTATATAACTTTCCTCTTTTACCCCGGATTTGAACCCGGTTTCCTGCACAAGTGCTGACATTTTTATCCTTGAGCTAATAAAGCCTGCCTGCATAAAAACAAGTTACATAGTGCCGCTTTAACTACAGTTAGTTGGGGAGTTAATTTGTTATTTTATGTTTGTTTGATTAGACGTTTGGTTACGCTGGTCAGTTATAGTTGATTAGTTAGACAGTTTTATAGTTAGACTCAATAGACTGTTAGTTGGGTATTTAGATAGTAAGATGGTTGTTAGTTGTGGGCCTGCCGCCTGAAAGTCCTTGAGATTAACTGTACACCTAACTTGTCTAGTTTGAGTGTTGATAATCCTGTTAGTTGGTTACACTGTTTGATGGTGAAACTGTTGCTTAAGTTATAGACATTTGGCTAGTTAGTTGCAGCTCCTGATAAACAAATGCATTATGATCTATTGTAACTAACTTACAACTTGTGTGTGTGTGTGTGTGTGTGTGTGTGTGTGTGTAGATGTTTTTAAGATGGATCCAGACTTCTTGGCCAATGAGGAGAAATATAGAACTCTGAAGAGAGGTGAGATCAAGTTTGATTACAACTTAAAACATTCATATCATAACTGTAACTCTTACTGCTGTCTGTGTCTGTCTGTCCATCTGACTGTGAGTTTTTCCTCCCGTTTTCTTTTCTCCAGAGATCCTTGATGAAGGCAGCAGTGATTCTGGTGGAGACGGAGGCGACGGTGATGATGATGATGACGATGATGACGATGATGATGAGGAGAAGGTAGAGGGAACAGAGGGTATGTATTTATGGATGACTGATAAACTGGCCCAACTAGGGCTGAGCCGTATGACTGCAAATCAATATCACAATTATTTCAAACCTTTGCTTCGGATTACGATTAATGGACAATTCTTTTTGTTTTTTAAATAGTTCTACGAGCTCAACGGTCCATTTTTACACACTCTTAGTTACTGACCCACAAGGGTCCATTTGGTTCCATCTGTGTACACTTAAGACGTTAAGAAACGTTGATCTAGTTTATAATCCATCTACAATCTGTGTGGGGACCTCTTATCTCTTTTGTAAATTAACGGCCTACTTGATAATACACAGTGGTGGAAAAAGTACTCAAATTCTTTACTTAAGTAAAAGTATCAATACTGCAATATAAAAATACTCTGTTACAAGTAAAAGTCCAGAATTCAAAATTTACTTGAGTAAAATGTACTTAAAGTACCAAAAGTAAAAGTTAAAAAAAATTGAAAATAGCAGATCTACAAGCTCACAACGCGTCGCATCGCGACGCGTTGTGAGCTTGTAGATCGGCTATTTTCAAATAGCCTATGTATAAAACAGGGCTAAAGTGGTAAATGTATGTTTCATAATATCATAATTCATATCTGAAAAGTAACTAGTAACTAAAGTTTTCAAATAATTGTAGTGGAGTAAAAGTACAATATTTGCCTCTGAGATGCAGTGGAGTAGAAGTGAAAGTACTGGAAATTGGAAATACTCAAGTAAAGTACAAATACCTCAACATTTTACTGAAGTAGAGTACTTAAGTAAATGTACTTAGTTACTTTCCACCACTTTAATACAGCGTCACACAAAAGTAGCAGATTCGCAAGACGCGCTTTGAGCTTGTAGATTTGCTACTTTAAGACAGAGACGATATGTTAGACATGTTGATTAGACTTTATAGAGATACTAGAGATACTAGATGCATGTTGGACATGTTGGACGTGAAGACTCAACATTTCTTTGTCTGTGATTCAGGAGAGACGATGACCATATTTGATCAGACGGAAGTAAACCTGGTGGCTTTTAGACGAACCATCTATCTCGCTATCCAGTCCAGGTAATCGCACACACACACAAGCACACGCACACATGTACACGGCGCAGATACTGCAGTGTGATTCACAATGTGTACTCTGAATATGCTTTGGCCCTGATAGGCCCACAGATTAAATCAACATTGAAAAGCACAGTTCGATTAGCAGTTTACAATTTTGTTTATACCGCAATCAGAAGTTAGCCCTAAAAGTTGGGCATTTTGGTTGACGGTGTTCATCGACTCGACTTGTGCATTTTTTTTGTTGCAGGGTTTAACCCCCCAGGAAAAAACATAGTCTAGGTGTAGCTTTGATCCATAGCGTTAGTGAGTTCTCTCTTAACACTATGACAGGGACCATGTATTTTCGCTCATTGACCCATGTCTACTCTTTAGTTTTTCTATTTTTCTAACGTTTAGTGTCTGCAGTAAGCGACAGAGGTGCACCAAGACTATGTTAGTCAGACAAATTCCCTGAAGGAAACATGATTTAATACACACCTTTTCAAAATTAATTCTTGATTTGTATAATTACCACATATTTTGCATATTATGTAAAATATGTGGTAATGTATTGCATTTATAGACCAAATGATGAATATTTATTGATTCATTCGTAGCTTGGACTTTGAGGAATGCGCCCACAAATTGATCAAGATGGATTTTCCTGACAGTCAGACGGTAAGACACATTTACAACTACTGTTACAATTCAGGCATTTAGCAGACGCTCTTGATCCAGAGCGATGTACAGTAAGCAAGGTTAACACGAGGTAATACCTCAAACGCATAGAGATAGTGATCTAGGATGATAGGTAAACCATCATCATTCTAAACAGTCTAATATCAAAGAATGCATAATATATATACATTGAAACTATACAAACTATAGGATGCCGGTTCTACAAATGTCTATCTAAATGATCTAAATTACATTTGAACCTTTGCATAAGCCTGCACATCATCAAATTCGAACACATTCACAGTCACCAAGGTTTTGCAGTTTCTTATTTAACCCATTAAGACCTGGAACGCATCTGTGTCACTTTAGATTTCTTTGGCTATTCAAAAATAGCAGATATACAAGCTCATAGCGCGGCACCGAGTGCCGCGCTATGAGCTTGTAGATCTGCTATTTTTGAAAAATCTAAAAAAAATAAACAAATCGAGGATAGGATTTAGATTTTTTTGGAGAATCTCCTCAGGTCTTAAAGGGTTAAAGTTGATAAACCTAAGCCTATTTTATAATCACTGTATTTCATATTTTTTTTGCTCAATACAACTATTTTAATAGAACATTTGTGCCACAAACACAAAAAAAAAGAAAGCTACCCATGAAAAACTCTTGGTGAAAAACCTGGTTCTCATGCGCAACTGCTGAGACTGCTCCTCTCAGGGACTGCAACACGCTACAAGCTGTCTAAACGTAGTCGGTTCTGTCTCATAACTCGGCTATTAAATGTTCATTCGTGCGATCCACAACTTCACATGCAGTTTCGTCTAAGCTCTCAGAAATGATTTATGAATCGCTGCGTTTCAGCAGCACAAATGGGTCAGACAGCAACCACTAGAAGACGGCCTAATTGCCATTTAAGTCGCTCTAGTCACCCCTGTTATCGACTCGTCGATAATTGGCCCAAATTGACTAGCATTTTGCACATGTTTTGCATTGCAAGTTAATTAGGCTCTATTTGCTGAGTTGAATTGGCAGACCATTACGTTAATATAAAATGACAAAAACTGCCCCCCAAATCAGTCCGTTCAGACCACAGGATCTCCATGTCTCAATAGAAGAGCAGGGAGGCCAACTGTAACCACTGCAGTTGTTAGTTATATTGTATTAACATTATAATCTCTGCTGGGTGGAAACCTCTTATGACCAAGACTACTACTTTTCAGGACTCAAATTCAAAAGTAGCAAAAGTAGCTGATCTACAAGCTCAAAACGCCACATTTTGAGCTTGTAGATCTGGTACTTTTGATGCTTTTGTGTGACGCTGTGGTATGATCAAGTAGGGCGTTAATTTGCGTAAAAACACGAAAAGTTATTTATGGAGTTAAGAGGTTTCTGCCCGACAGCAACAATATTCTACCATACAGATTGTAAAATGTTTACATAATGTAGCTTCAACTGGAAAAGAAAAAAGAGAAATGAAAATGGCAATAAACAAATTAAACAAATTAAAAGTGCAGCACTCAAAAATTCTATTAAAGTAAACTACAACACACCACCACGCTGTTTTCAATTATTTAATTTCAATATTTTTAACAAGTCTTGGTTGCTAGGCCCATCATTGACCAGCAGATGGAGATGTTATCTCACACACACCCCATTAGAATTGGTTTGGATTGTGAATTCAGGCTTTGCACATATTTGAACTTTTAACAGTGTATATATAGTCTCATACAATGTTTATGTTCATCTTCAGTTTATGATTAATAAATCATTTATGATTGTATGGCCTAAATGTAAACCAATTGAAAGTCTCGCTCATGCACGTGCACGCACACACACGCACATGCACACGCACACGCACACACACACACACAATTATGTGCTTTCTCTTTTTATCAATATATATTGTAATATCTTGTTGTTATTACCATCATTATTATTGCCATCATTATTATTGTTGGTGTTCCCTATCTCTCTCCCTCCTCCAGCGTCTGCCTGTCTGTCTGCCTGCCTGCCTGCCTGTCTGTCTGTCTGTCTGTCTGTCTGTCTGTCTGTCTGCCTGCCTGACTGACTATCTCTCTCTCCCCCCTCTTTCTTTATATAGTTGATTTAAAAGGTTCACTGAGGTGTTACTGTTGTGTGTGTGTGTGTGTGTGTGTGTGTGTGTGTGTGTGGTTGTCCTGAGGGCGTGTGTGTTCCAGTAACGGTAATGGTTGCTTTTAACGTCTTTGAGCACCCAGCCGTGTGTGTGTGTGTGAGAGAGAGAGGCTGAATGTGGGTCAGATAAAGTATACTCTATATGTACTCAGTGTGTGCTCTATATTTATATTGGTTAGCTGTGTAACAGTATTGTGTGTCTGTTGGTTGGTTATGATTAGTGTAACAATGTAGTTAGTGTGTGTCTGTCTGTCTGTTTGGTTATTAGTGGTTGGTTAGTAGTGTAACAGCGTGTTTGTGTACTTACAGCGTGTGTATTGTATGTTAGTATTATAACAATGTGTGTTTGTGTGTGTATTTACAGAAGGAGTTGTGTAATATGTATGTGTTGTGTGTGTTAGTATTATAACTGTGAATTTACAGGAGGAGTTGAGTAATATGTATGTATTGTGTGTTAGTATTATAACCATGTGTGTTTGTGTGTCTATTTACAGAAAGAGTTGTGTAATATGATCCTGGACTGTTGCGCTCAACAGAGAACTTATGAAAAGTTCTTTGGTCTTCTGGCTGGGGTAAGAAGCGCACACACACACACACACACACACACACACTCACACACACACTCTCTCTCTCTCTAGTTGTGTTACTGACGTTGCTGAATGTCATTTGATGACTGATAAGGTTGTGTGTGTGTGTGCAGAGGTTCTGTGTCTTGAAGAAGGACTACATGGAGTGTTTTGAGATGATATTTGCAGAACAATATGAAACCATCCATCGTCTGGAGACCAACAAACTTCGCAACGTTGCCAGAATGTTCGCTCATCTCCTCTACACCGACTCTGTACCCTGGAGCGTATGTACACACAACGCACATACACACACAGCACAATATTTGTACTTGAAGGAGCCCACCCATTTTCAACCATATCCTCTCATAATTTGTCCTCGCTAATGCTCATTCTGAGATGGGCCATCTTATAATGAGCATTAGCGAGGACAAATTATCCTGTAGATGGCACCATTTCCGTCTACTCTTCGTCTCATTGGTGGATTGTGGATCGTTCAGAAACCTGCCTACCAATGACATCATCGATGGGAATTCCAAGCTAATAGAAACTACAGTCTTTCTCTTCCTGGAAAGTAGTCATGCTGAAATAGATCTATCAATTAAAAAGAAAAAGTTTGAAGTCTTGTTTGAAATGACCTAATCTCTCAAGACTGTCGGCACCACTGCCCTAAACATGTAGTGTTGTTGTTAAATAAACACAGAAGCACCCGGGAGGAAGTGGACTAAGAAAGGGGAGGAGCCAAACTAAGTTCCTGTTTCTACACAAAACATTAGGTGGTGCCCCCAGAGTCAAAAACTCCTAATTAGAGGAATGGACAGCTAGACTGCGTTCATTCGTAAAATGTGCTTGTGTTTTTGTTATATCTGTGAAGCACTTTGTAAACTTGTTTTTGCAAAGTGCTATACAAATTAAGTGTATTATTTATTTTTTATAACAAAGGTTCCCCATTTCCTGAAATAACGGTTGTGGACATGCAAGGTTTATTGTGCAGCATAAATGCAGACTATAGTGACTCAGTTAGTCTCTGTCTCTCCGTCTCCCTCTCAGGTGTTGGAGAGCGTTAAAATCAGTGAAGAGACGACCACATCGTCCAGTCGCATCTTTGTCAAGATTCTCTTCCAGGAACTCTGTGCTTATCTGGGTCTGCCCAAACTCAACGACAGACTCAAAGACCCGTATGTATCACAAACAAATGGATAAGATGGTTGTATTAAACAAAATCTGTGTGAAATTGTTTACATATATTCACTAACTGTACTCTGTGTGTGTGTGTGTGTGTGTGTGTGTGTTTGTAGAACATTGCAAGGTTTTTTTGAAGGCATGTTTCCCAGAGACAATCCCAGAAACACTCGTTTTGCCATCAACTTCTTCACTTCTATCGGCCTGGGAGGACTGACGTAAGACACGCACAACTCAAACAAACACACACACACACACACACGCACACACACACACTCACACTCTTTCTCTCTCACTCTCTCTTAACTCTTTTATTGCCAAAAATGGGAATTCCCGTCCGATTCTACTATGGCTCTCATGGCCAAGGACGGAAATGACGTTTTTTTTAAAACAATTTTTTAATATATATATATATATATATATTTTTTTTTTTGGTCTTGTTGTTTTTTGTTTATCTCAAATGAACTAGGAGATAACGCTATCCAAAAAGTTGCTGCTCCATTCACTTCAATGTTAAAAAATAAATTGAGGAAAAAAAATCACATTTTCCTGGCACTGGGACGACACAGCCTGAAATAAGTCTGGCAATGAAAGAGTTAATGTACACACACATATATGCACATCTTGGCAACATGAATGATTTGGATACCTAGACATTTTTATGTATTACAATTGTACAGTAGATACAGTTTGTTTTTTTTATTCTAAAGGTTTCTAAGTCTAAAGTCTCTCTCTCTCTCTACCTGTCTGTCTGTCTGTCTGTCTCTGTCCGTCTGTCTTAGTGATGAGTTGAGGGAACATCTGAAAAACGCTCCTAAGATGATTATGACTCAGAACCAGGAAGTGGACTCGTCTGACTCCTCTGACTCTAGCGAATCAGATTCGGACTCTTCCGACTCTTCAGATTCCTCCAGCAGCAGCAGTAGCAGCAGTAGTAGTAGCTCAGGTAAACACACACACACACACACACACACACACACGAGAAGTCACGTCTTTTCATGTGACTTGATACTGACATTGTAGTGACATCATTCCTCTACTGAGTATGTTCTTGTGCCTCTCCATATTTGGGCATGACTGATGTAATTAATAATTAATACAATGTCAGATATTCACATGGGAGCCACGCCGGGCTGGCAATGATGTCACAGCGTGATGTCATAAATATCCTTTATAGAGCCACACTGCGGAACGTGAAAATTATAATTTGATGAACAGAGTGTGCTGAACCCGAATGGCACTTGATAGGGGGAAACTGAGGCCCCTGAATACCGCCCGCGAAACCGCCGTTTATAAAGAGGAGGTCGGCAGGGAGCGAACATGGCGGGCGATCCACAGACGTTTCCACGACGAACTAAGGAGTAAATTACTTGAGATGGAACGGGAAGAGCGGCTGTCCAAAGTGGAGACGGACGAGGAGGAGGAGGAGGAGGAGGAGGAGGAGGAGGAGGAGGAGGAAGAGGAGAACCCTACATTCCCTGGACTCATGAACAGGGCTCAAATGAAGCCTGGAAAAGCCCTGCGCCTGTCCAGAGGGGAGACGGAGGAGGAGGAGGAGAACCATACATTCCCTGGACTCATGAACAGGGCTCAAATGAAGCCTGGAGCAGCCCTGCGCCTGTCCAGAGGGGAGATGGAGGAGGAGGAGGAGGAGAACCCTACATTCCCTGGATTCATGGACAGGCCTCACACGGAGACTAGTCAGAAACTCAAAGGACGTCCACAGACGACCAGTCAGGAGATAGGATGGCTGCTCTCAGACAAGACACTGAACCAGACCGACAGATACATAGATCTCCATGTATGGACGCAGACGGGCACACAGGCAGAGGATGCAGAAGAGCCCTTTGACTTTTCGCTTCTGGACAACAGCCTGTCCGACCTGGTTCCCCCTCAGCGACGTCGACGCACACCTAGGTTATAGTTTAGCATTTTTTCATTAGTTTTTATTCTTTTAATTTCGTTAGTATTTCAATTTCAGTAAGCAAAGCGGATTTGCTAGTTAAGCTTATTTTAATTTTAATTATATTTTTTAAAGGATTTATTTTTAGGTTAGTTTTTATTGGTAGTGTTAGTTCTTTTGTTTCAGAAAGGTCAGAAAAATAGCTGAAAGATAGTCATTATGTGACGTGTTGTGAGATTTTAGATATCGTTGCTGTCGGGCAGAAACCTCTTATCTCCATATTCTAACTTTTTTTTCCTTTTCTCGTACATTAATGCCATACTTGACCATACTACAGCGTCACACTAAACCATCAGAAGTAATAGATATACAAGCTGGAAACCAGGCGCGAAACGAGGCGTGAAACGAGGCGTGAAACGAAGCGACGCGCTATGATGTTGTAGATTTTTTTATTTGAATAAATCCTGGAAAGTAACAGTTTTGGTCATTATGAGGTTTCCACCCTACAGAGACGATATGCTATTTATCTTGTTTTAGTTAGTTTTATATACACACAATACAATTTCAGTTAGTCATGTTTTGTTTTAGTTTTTATTTCAGTTAACTTAATGTTTTTTTTTTACCTGCCATACTTTATTTTCTCTAAACCACTCGTTTAATAATTCGGACCACCAGCGGTCTAAATGGACCCTTACTGCACGATTATGGCTGAAATAATTATTGAGATCAATATTGACATCACAATAATTTATCACGATTATTCATTGAGTTTAGTGGCATAAACATAACCACTGCTTTCACATTCATATTATGCTACTGTACAGTCCTGCTAATGTACACATTTTTTTGAGTCATCGACTGTCCTTATCTTTCTGCATCTCAGAATAAATACCAAAACTTAGCACCAAATTAAATCAACAGATCCCTGCTTTCACTTTTATATTTTGCCACATTACTGCTAATTAACAAATCTTTGACAGACTTAAAATACGGGTTGTATTTACCTCAGTGCACATCTAGCCTCACTAAGTTAAATTCCAACAATACTAAAATAAATACACAGAAAATAGCCGGTCTACAAGCTCCCAATGCCTCGCAAGCTTGTACTTATGCAAATTTACGTGCGTTATATAGAGCCGTCACGATCACATCACATCACATTTTACTTGATTAACTCATTCAGTGCCAATGAAATAAAAAAATATGTTTATACTGTGCCAGCAATTTTTCAATTCTTACCTTTTTCAAGTCACAGAATTTTTATCTCCAGTATAATCGATCCCCTGATGGGTGCTAATCACTGAGGGTTGCACTGTGTGGTTTCACAAATGTCAACGAGGTCATCGTGACCTTGTTGACATTACCGTAATTTTCGCACTATAAGCCGCACCTGAGTATAAGCCGCAGCAGCTAAATTGAATGATTTGTACATATATAAGCCGCACTGGACTATAAGCCGCAGGTGTAAAATCCATAGATTTAGGAGGTCCCCTAGTGGCCGTTAGCTGTAAAAATCCATAGATAAGCCGCACCGTTATATAAGCCGCAGGGTCGAAAAATGGGGAAAAAGTCGCGGCTTATAGTCCGAAATTTACGGTAATTGTCTGATGTTGAAAATAACATGTCTGGGCCAAAAAATCATAGTAAAAAAAAAGTGCTCAGGAGCCAAGATACAGCCTTTTTCAGTAATAAGTTAAACAAGGAGTGAATGGAGCAGCAAATCTTCAGATAATGGCAATGGCACGTTGCGCCATTGCGGTAAAACACGTGAAACACGTCAATGGCACTCAATGAGTTAATTGTCGCACAAATAATTGTGTTTAACGATTTAATTGTGATTTTGGCATTGAACATAATACGTAATGAAATTACATTACTGTCTGGCTTTTTAGGCTTCATAAAGAAAAGTTGCACAGGTCAGATATGCCAAATAATTTCAATATACAAAGACTTTATGCTTTCACAATGTTTCACCACGATCTACAAGCTCACAACGTGTCGTGATGCGACACGTTGTGAGTCAATGGTTGATGAAATATTTGACTGAATTTAAACGTTGTACTGTCCAGATGGATTGTGGGTAAAGCATCAGTAGTATTGTCACATCACAGGTTTACATGTGTAAAGCAGTGGGTGAAATTTGTTGTTTTCAGGGAGGGAGGAAAGAAAGAAAGAAAGAAAGAATGAGGGTGGGAGAGGGAGAACAATGAGAAAAAAACCAAAATGATAAGAAACTTAAAGATATCTATATATACACTGTCGGGCAGAAACCTCTTGTCTCCATATTTAAACTTTTTTGGGGGGTAAATTAACGCTCTACTTGATCATACTACAGCGTCACACAAAAGCATCAAAAGTAGCAGATCTACAAGCTCGATCTGCTACTTTTTTTTATTTGAATCTCAAAAGTAACAGTTTTGGACATATGAGGTTTCCACCCGACAGAGACGATAAAATAAGCAGCAGGTACATGAGGTTAAGACATAAGAGTGCAAAAAGTAGCAGCACAACGGCAGGTCCACATAAGAAGGTAGACTGCATAAGGTAACGATCCATGTGGTAGGTCGCTCGGGTGGCGCAGTGCCTGCCCACCACCGCTGAGGCCGTGGGTTTCAAATCCGCCGTGGTGCTTCCGGCTTTGTTGAGCGTCTATAACAGGGGGTCTGCAACCCTTTTTGACATGGAAGTGCCGTGTTTTTATTTCCTTGATAGTCCGTGTGCCATATTATAACTATAACACCACATCAAAGTAAAATAACATATTGTGATTGCTCTGATACTCTGATTTCTTCTTTTGAAATATTTTCTTTCATATCGGGATGTAATGTTAATTAGTCTCACCTATCTCCCAGACTCCCTCCCCGGTCGGTGTTCAGAGTTTGAATGAATGTAGAATTATGTGCAGGATTACATTTGTGTGGACTTACTTAATTTTATTTGCTACATTTAACCCTTTAAGACCTGGAACTGTGTCATTTTTAGATTTGAGCTAAAAAGCATTATTTTACACTTTGGCTATTCAAAAATAGCAGATATACAAGCTCATAGCGCGGCACCGAGTGCCGCGCTACGAGCTTGTAGATCTGCTATTTTTAAATCGTGAAAATGTGTGCAAATCTTTGAATATATATATTTTTAAAGCGAACATTTTTAACTCAAATCTTTGCTTCTGGGGGGTCCCTGGAACAAAATATTTTGATGGGGGTCCGCGGCCAAATACATATAATTTTGGGGGTCCTTGACATGAAAAAGATTGAGCACCACTGATATAGAAACATACGTTTTTCAGAAAACTGTTGAGATTTAGGAGACATGTAGAATCGGCATCAGGTCTCAATGGGTTAAACCAAAAATCATCCCCTCTCTCACACTTATAGAGTGTCGCAGTTCCCGCCCACTTCCTGTTTTTTTTGGTGCCGGAAGAAAAAACTCAATGCATTTTTCCATTGACATTTCCAAAAATATTTATATCTATTAATTTAAGCCTCGAATCAAGCCATCATGACATGACATGAATCATAACCATAAAACGTTTGATTCTGTGATTTTTTTTTTGTTGAAAACGGCAAAACAAAGGGTATTTATTAAATATAGTATATAATATAATTAAATATAAAATAAACAAAAATCACAGAAAAAAACGTTTTATGGTCATGATTCATGTCATCTCGTGATGGCTTGATTCGAGGCTTAAATTAATAGATATAAATATTTTTGGAAATGTCAATGGAAAAATGCATTGAGTTTTTTCTTCCGGCACCAAAAAAAACAGGAAGTGGGCGGGAACTGCGACGCTCTATTGCCAGTGATCACCCCCCCCCCCCCTGTGCCAATGTTGGCCCCCATGCCTTAGTGTTGCTTACCCCTGGTCTATGCAAACACAATTGGCCTGTGTTCGGGGGGGAGGGTGGTATGTGTCACTGCACGTATTCCTACGGGCTGGGGGGGCGGGGCGGCAACCTGTCAGCGGGGAGTGTTGAGTAGGACGAAGGCTTTACTTCCTCCTGGTGGGGGCTCCTCACTGGCAGGTGAGTCAGTAGCATACAACAGCAGCAGTGGTGGAAAGTAACTAAGTACATTTACTTAAGTACTGTACTTAAGTACAATTTTGAGGTATTTGTACTTTACTCGAGTATTTCCAATTTCCAATACTTTTACTTCTACTCCACTACATCTCAGAGGCAAATATTGTACTTTTACTCCACTACAATTATTTGAAAACTTTAGTTACTAGTTACTTTTCAGATATAAATTATGATATAATGAAACATACATGAACCACTTTAGCCCTATTTTATACATAGGCTATTTGAAAATAGCAGATCTACAAGCTCACAACGCGTCGCATCGCGACGCGTTGTGAGCTTGTAGATCGGCTATTTTCAAATATTTAGTACTTTTACTTTTGATACTTTAAGTACATTTTGATGCCAATACTTTTGTACTTTTACTCAAGTAATTTTTTTATTCTGGACTTTTACTTGTAACAGAGTATTTTTTTATTGCAGTATTGGTACTTTTACTTAAGTAAAGAATTTGAGTACTTTATCCACCACTGAACAGCAGTGACACAGAAAATGTGTGTGGTGAGGAATGATGGCATAACGACTACATTGGGGAGAAACTAAAAGTAAAACTAAAATCCACATGGTAGATCCACGAAGGAAAATGTATCCACATGTTCACACGAAGGATCCAACACATGAAGGGATCAAACATAGGAATTTAAATAATTAAACATAAAACATTTTGATATTTTCCAGACTCTGATTCCAAACGCAAGAAACGCAGAGACAAACCGTCCAAGCGCAAAGCAGATCCGGAGAGCAAGAAGACCAAGAAGACCAAAAAGACCAAGAAGAAGAAGAAGCAGGCCGGCCGTCACGGCGGCGACAGCAGCAGTGACAACAATGACGAGGATGACGAAGGTGCGAGGCCGGCCCAGGCCCGCCTGCGGAAGGAGCGTGCACGTGACCCAGAGGAGCACGAGCGCGAGGCCGCACAAATGGACCCTCGGGGGAGGGAGAAGAACGGAGAGAGAGACAGGGGGAGGGATGGAGAGAGAGACAGGGGGAAGGATGGAGAGAGAGACAGGGGGAAGGATGGAGAGAGAGACAGGGGGAAGGATGGAGAGAGAGACAGGGGGAAGGATGGAGAGAGAGACAGGGGGAGGGATGGAGAGAGAGACAGGGGGAAGGATGGAGAGAGAGAGAGGGGGACGGGGACAGAGAGAGACAGGGGGAGGGACGGGGACAGAGAGAAAGTGAGGGACGGGGGGAGGGATGGAGAGAAAGACGGGGGGAGGGACGGAGAGAGAGACAGGGGGAGGGACGGAGAGAGAGACAAGGGGAGGGACGGAGAGAGAGACAAGGGGAGGGACGGAGGGAGAGACAAGGGGAGGGATGGAGAGAGAGACAAGGGGAGGGACGGAGAGAGAGACAGAGGCAAGGACGGAGAAAAAGACGGAGGCAAGGATGGAGAGAGAAACAGGGACAGGGGTAGGGACGGAGAGAGAGACAGGCCAAAGATCAGAGATAAAGAGAGGGAGCAGTCTCCAGAGGAGAGAGGCAAGGACGGAGAGAGAGACAGAGGCAAGGACGGAGAGAGAGACAGAGGCAAGGACGGAGAAAGAGACGGAGGGAAGGATGGAGAGAGAGACAGGGACAGGGGGAGGGACGGAGAGAGAGACAGGCCAAAGATCAGAGATAAAGAGAGGGAGCAGTCTCCAGAGGAGAGAGGAAGAGGAGAGAGAGACGGGTCTCGGGAGAGAGGAGGAGGAGGAGGCGGGAGAGAGAGATGTAAGGAAGGAGAGAAAGGAGAAGACGACAGGAGAGAGAAGAGAGACAAAAGGGAGGAGAAAGAGAGAGACAAGGAGAACCGCGAGAGGAATAGACGCAGGGAGGTGTCGCCACCCCGGAGGAGATGAAAACATCAATTTTCTTTCTTCTTTCATCTTTTCTAAATCAGTGGTTCTCAAACGATTCAATGTCAAAGACGCCCATAACTCTTGAGAGTGTACACAATGTACACTCTCAGAGTTACAGAACTGTAAAGGGTCCATTTAGAACGCCCTCAAGGAACCCTGAGGGTCCCTGGACCACACTTTGAGAACCACTGCTCTAAATGTTTCTCCTTTTTCCATCTGTCACACAGTCCGTCTGGTCTGGTCTGGTCTAGCATAGCATTAGTTATAGCTCTTAGTATAGTATATAGTACAGTGATTCTCAACCTTTTGCATTTCAAGGACCCACAGTTTGATGTGCATTAGGCTAACGGACCCTCATTTGATACAAATGTTCACCTCCGGGGACCCCTGATCTATACTGTAAAATTATCAGTTTTAACTCTCGAGAGTGAACAAATGGGTACATATGGTTCTATCTGTGACGCTCTCAGAGTTACAGACCCGTAAGGGTCCGTTTTGGACCCCTCGTGGTCCCCGGACCTGACGTTGAAAACCCATGGTATACAGTAGTATCAGTGTAGTATAAGTTGTAGGTGTAGTCTGGTGTACAAGAAGGAGAACGTGACGTCACACCGTCTTGTTTTAATAGCGCGGACCTCTCAAGATGGCGCCACCTGTCTGCCCATTGAACTCAATGGACGAGGGGTGGCCACGTTGTGAGCTTGCTCCTTCTACATAGTATTTAGTATCCACCTGTTTCCTAGGCTGTGTGTTTTCCACTTCCTGTCGATTTGATCCAATTAAATCCATTGAAACTGGTCAGATGACCAATTTTATCCAATGAAATCTACAGGAAGTGGAAAACACACAGCCTAGGAAACGGGTGAATAGAATAGGCTTTGTGCATTAATTAGTATTCCCAGGTTTCCAGAAGGTGGCGTGTCAGTTTCCTGTTCCGGTTCGTTTTTCCCATAGCTTCATTTGATTGGCTCAGCTGCAAATTTGAAACTGGAAACACAATGTGAAGGTGTCATGCTGTCTGCGTTTCCTGTTCAAATCAGGAACAGGAAACGGGGTATGCCACCTTCTGAAAACCTAGGACTACAGTTATGCACAGAGCCTGTTAGTATAGTTGTAGTGTAGAATCAGTGTACTATAATAGTGTAGACAAAGACTAGAATTAACCACTTTAACCCCAGCATCTATATTCTGGGGGGAACATTAGCCAAAAAAATAGCAGATCTACAAGCTTACAACGTGTCACAGCGTGACACGTTTTGAGCTTGTAGATTGGCTATTTTTCTGTGATGAGATTTGGTTTAGACAGAAAAAAGGAATCCAGTTTACTATGTCTAGAAAGTTTTAAGTGGTTAAGGACTGTTTAGTTTCTCTCACACACACACTATCTCTCTCTCACTCTCTCTCAGTAGTATGTCAGTCATTTTTGTATCCGACAGCATCACTTTGTTGCTGTCTTTGTCGATAAATGTTTTTTTGGTAATGATGATAAATTGTAAAGTTTTGGTGCAGAAAATTAAAAACAAAGTAAACATTAAACTTATTTCCCGCTGTTAAACTGTTGACTGGTTTTCTGTTCTGTGTGTCAGGCAGATACGTCCCCTTGCAGGACCGAGATCAAACGATGTCGCCTAACGTCGCTGTCGGGTGGAAACCTTGTCCAAAAGTGTTACTTTTCGGGATTTTTTTTTTTTTTTAACCTGTGTTCCAGTGTAGTTATTTAGTCACAACGCTCTTGTAAGTGCTTTTCATTGTTACATTTATAAAACCTTTTCAAAATGTTTCAATAAGTGAGCTTGAAGATTTTGAAGCTATTTTTGCTACTTTTGTTCGACACACTCATACGAAGTAGTAGGGCATTAATTTACGGGGGGGGGGAAAACATGTTGAAAAATGGAGATACAAGGTTTCTGTCGGACAGCAACGATATGCTTTCATCTTGACTACTGTAATGTTCCATGATGTTGGTATTAGCTTACAGTTGCTCATGATTGCCGTGGCTCGTATTTTAACCTCTTTTCAACCTGGTGTCTCTATGTCATCGTAGGCGAGAATATAAAAAATAGCAGATTTACAAGCTCTTCTATCTTCCAACCTATCTCTCTGACCTTTTACAACCACATGTCCCAGTAGCCGTGGTTCATAGAGTTCTCAGGTCCTTATTCTGCTCTGTGATTGATTGATTGAATATTTTATTATGCAGAAATGTAAAAACAGCACAAGTTAAAACACTATCTAAAAGGTCCGTCCAAAAAAGTCCTTGCGGTCTTGTTTCCATTGAGGTCCTTGATATTCAATTCATAAAAATATAAAGTAGCACCAAGCAGTTCAATATCATCACAAAATACAGAAAAAACACTATGTACAGAGTCGGAAAAACAATGGGGGGGGGGGGGGAGAGTCAAAGGAGGGGGGGGGGTTGTCTGGTGGTACTACCTCCCCCTTTGGCCTCCTGAAAGGTGAATTTTCAGGGTTGGCTAGGTTCTGTGTCCCCACTGGAATAAGGTCATGTACATAAGGAAAGGACATCTATATGAAGGTGTGGATCTGTCGAGAGCTTGTAGATTTCATTTGAGCACTCGTAGAATATTCAGACACATGTAAATTAACATTTGAAGTTGCAAAGAATACACACTTCTTGTGCAATTTGTTGTAGTTGGTAATCTTCTCAGCGGAGACCCAAAAGATTGATTTAATGTATTAAAATGTATTAAAATTATATTATGAATTAACCACTTATGTCCTATTTAGTAGTAAAAAAGAAATAGCCTTTTACGTAAATCTGCTATTTTCACTATTTCTTTGCAGTTTTTAAAATACTTCTGAAAATCTTTTGAAATAATAATTTACAAACATCTTTATTCCTTGGCTTTTAACCCAGTATAAGCTAGTGCTGCACGATTAATCGAAAAAAAGATTGTGATCTCGATTCAGACACCTATGCGATCTCGATTTCAAATTTATTTTTTTTCAATTATTATTTTTGCTTTATTTTTATATTTACAAGAGAATTGTGTGAGAATCGTGATCTCAATTCTTATGGAGGAAAATCGTGATTCACATTTGAGCAAGAATCGTGCAGCACTAGTATAAGCCCCATGCGGGGCTTCATCAAGTTCAGCAAGGAACTTTGATTAACACTTCTTGTTAATTATTCTTTTTCAAATATTAACGTTGTATTATGAAAAGCTTTGTATTTAGCAAATTATTTGTGCAATGTAACCCCGACAGAGATGATATGCTCCAAAAATGTCATTCAGCACTGGTACATACATATCTGGGCCATTTTAACTACTTGGAACAACTTTTTCTAGAGCACATTTTTCTTTCAAAACTCTTTTAATTGTCCCTTATCTGTTATTGAGTAAACATGCTATTCCTTTAGCTTTCAGTTTATAAATCTAGACTCCAATTTATTGGGCTTAAAATCGGGGTCAGCGCAGGCACACCATCTAATTATTAATACGATGCAATGTGAGGGTGCAGAGTAGCTGCCCCCCCGCTCCCTCCTATCCAGCATCAGGGTGTGGAGCAGTGTTGATTTTGACAGCAAATTTTTATTTAGTTTTAGTCATAGTCTTTTGAATAAAATTCCATTTAGTTTTAGTCATCTGAAATGTTTTAGTTTCTGTCTAGTTTTAGTCGACTAAATATAAGATTATAGTCGACTAAAATGTATTTTGGCGGTGCCTTGATGGCGTCGTAATGGCAGAATTTACACTTGTTTGCATGCTGAAAATAGCCGATCTACAAGCTCACAACACGTCGCGCTGCGACGCGTTGTGAGCTTGTAGATCGGCTATTTTCAGGGCGCAACACCCGAGCACAACCAAACATAAAAGGACTTGTCTCTTAGTTCTGGATCTCTTCTCCACTCGTTCCTCACTAACATTTTAGTCTTGTTTTTATTTGTTGACGAAATTGTCAATATATTTAGTCTTCGTTTTCGTCAGAGAAAAAAGGTAGTCGACGAACATTTTTCGTCATAGTTTTAGTCGACGAAATCAACACTGGTGTGGAGCTCTGCTGTGTTAATGGCTCCGCTATCGCACCACAGTGTGTCCACAATCATAGGTAGTGCGCCCCTTTCCCCTCTTAGCTTTGCCTTTTGGGGTAGCTCCAGCCTCCCACAGTGTCTGTCAGTGGGCTCACCATCAGTTCCAGTTGCCTGACTGACACAGTGCCCTGCAAGCCTCTTCCAGCCTGTCCAGCGGGTGGCCCCCGTAGAGGTCCACGTTTCTGATGTGGTCCTTCCAATGCCATTCATAGCATTCTTATGTTGACGGCATCCAGGGCCTTTTTCTGATGTGCTGTGTAGCGTCAATGTCTCGGCCCCGTGCAGCAGCGCTGATTCTACTGTAGCCACAAACAGCCGCCTCTTGAGGTCATCTCTCATCTCGGATTTCTACGCTCTCCTAAGGCATTCCAGGTACTGTAAGTGAGATATTTGAAATCCTCGACTACCTGGAGCACTGCCCTTCTGGCAGTAACGATGGTTCTGTCCTCCGTGCTGAATGCCATTAGGTATTTTAGTTTTGTTGGCATTGAGCTTGAGGCTGATCTTCCTGCACTGCATTTCTACTGCCAGTAGTAGTTCCCTTATGTTCTCTGCTGTGTCCGAGACTAGGGCGAAGTCATCTTGCATAGCCGTGGTAGGTGATTGTGATGGGATGCACTTGTAATCTTGTAATTTAAAGTTTATCAATGGGTTTTGCATTCTCTTTATGAATTTTATGAATCCTTAATTAGTGACAATTCTCAATGTCTTTCAACCTGGCATGGTAGTCCTGGATGCACAGATTCATTAATGCAGTGCCTCTCAAAGTGGGATCCGGGGACCCCCAGGGGTCCTTGAGGGGGATCCAGAGGGTCCCCAGCAAAATAATATATAGCATCAAAATCTATTTGAAAATAGCAGATCTACAAGCTTGAATTTGTTTTAATATTTTTTGAAACATTTTAACAACACAAATCATGTGAACGGGAGTCCCTGCCACAAAACATTTTCAGATGGGGGTCCGCGGCTGAATACATATTAATTTGGGGGTCTTTGACATGAAAACGTTTGAGAACCACTGCATTGATGGCTTAATTTGAGCTAAGTAGAAAGAATGTGGTACAGCCATATCTCCTTCCTCCTCTGGGAGTTCTAGGGTTATAAAGTTGACTCTGGGATTTTTCCCTTCTCATATGATGCTGGAAATAATTTGAGCCCTCTCAGAGAATCTATTTTTAGATATATCTATGGGGAGAGCTTGAAACAAAAAAAAGGGGGTCTCGCAAGTATCCAGGGCCCTGCAGCAAAACCTATCAAATGCCATTGCATTTTATCTATAAAAAAAAAAGTTAATAAAAATGTAAGAACATGGGGAGAAAGTATTTTTTTAGTAAACATTAAAGGTTACATTACATATGTTCTCATTTTCACGTGAAGGCTTATTCGGCTTCAAAATTAAGCAATTTGGAGTGGATACAGTAGTCTGCATTCACACTGCTGTTTACATGAGCACACAAACTGGTTTAGCATTAGTGCTCATGTTGCTGAGTCACTCTCTCCTGTTGATGTTAACAACTTGTCTTGAAATTGGTGATAAGCTGCTCCCAGCTTTCAGTTTACACTTGAAAAGTCCAGCAGACACAATGGCCTAAACCAGTGGTTCTCAAAGCCTTGAGGGGGTTCCAAATGGACCCTTACAGGTTTGTAACTCTGAAAGTGTAAAAATAGAACCAAATGTTTTTTTTTTTTACCATTTGGTTCTATTTTTACACTCTCATAGTTATATGGGGGCCTTGAAATTAAAAGGTTTGAGAACCAGTGGCCTAAACTAGCAAACCACATTGTTGTATTCATTTTGAATTCAACAATTCTTAAAACAACTATTCACATCTTATGTTGTTCACATCAAAAGATAAAGATAAATGAGGAACAATCATCGAGGAGAGGAGAAGAGAGGAAATGGAAGGAGGAGAGAAGAGGAGAGGAGATGGGAGGAGGGTTCATTAGAAGGTGTGATGTTCCTGAACTCATCTGGGAATATAAAACCATAGAGAGACACATCATAGTTGACCTCTAACTGTGTTTGACTGGGTGTCACTGCACGTGCACACGCACACGCACGCGCACGCACACACACACACACACACACACACACACACACACACACACACACACACACACACACACACACACACACACACACACACACACACACACAGAGCTTTCTGTTCTACCCCACTTGACCTTGAATGTTTCATCAAGGTTGAGAAAGTGTGTGTGTGTGTGTGTGTGTGTGTGTGTGTGTGTGTGTGTGTGTGTGTGTGTGTGAGAAGTGGGTCATAACAGTGTGCTGTGTTGTGAGTGGTTAGCTATGCAGAGGAGGGGAAGGACCTGATTGGTCTCTTAGCTGGCAATTGAAGGATTGGCTCCATTGGGACTCCTGGCACAGCAAGGAATTCTGGGAAATCACGGCAAGGCCCTCTAGTGCAAGTGTGTGTGTGTGGAGACAGAGAAGGACAGAGAAGGAGAGGTGTTTTGAAGGGAAAGTATGAAACCATGGCAACCATGCTGAGTGAAAACTCACACAGCTTCTGGTGTTAATCTATCTATACTGATGAATGATTCATATCAAGAGTTTTACAATTGAACTGAAAGAGAGACCACCTTTACTCAGGTCTGTGTGTCTCCTCTCCTCTCCTCTCCTCCTCAAGTGGACCACAATGGAAACATGGTGACACTGTGATTTTAAAATGGCCAATAAAAGTATTCTATTCTATTCCTCTCCTCTCCTCTCTCTGGTTATTTATCAGGTGAGTTCTTCCTTATTTGATACATTTTATAGATTCAGTTCATGATTTGTCTTTTTAGAGAGAGGGGGAGGAGGTTAAATGATGGAAAGACAGATGTTTGATATCAGTTCTCACAGATGGGAGGAAAGAGACAGACATCATTTTTTACATGATCATGATGGTGAAGCCAGTAATCCAGTGGTTCTCAATTGGTCCTTGAGGGGGTTCCAGGGGATCCCCAGGTAAATGGTTTACAGTTGGGAACGAAATGTACCCTTCCGGGGCTGTAACTCAGAGTTAAATTAACACTGAGGATTTTACAGTGTAGATTGGGGTCCCAGAAATAAAAACAGTATCACATGGTCTGGGTGGTCTAATGCATGGGTTCCCAAACTTTTCAGCCCGCGACCCCAAAATAAGGGGGCCATTGACTCGCGACCCCACCCAAACCTGGAGGTAATTTATGCACATAAACTTGCACGTTCGGTGCGCATTTAAAATGTATTAAAATGGTAAAATGTACTATTTGTAATAATTTTAGGTTGTATTTCATCCATTCTGTTGAATTTAAATTTAAATAAAAAATTAATAAAAAACGTTTTTTTTTTTTCTTTTTTTTTTTGTGACCCAAAATAATTTTGTGACCCCACCATTGGGGTCGCGACCCCAACTTTGGGAACCCCTGGTCTAATGCATATCAAACTGGAGGTCCTTGAAATTAAAATAGTTTGAGAATCACAGCATTAAACCACCAGATTTTCCTTCTACAAAACAACGTCATAACCACGCATCCAGGACCACCCCACATGGTATATAGCCAGTCATTTCATTGGCGGCTGGGGTTAAAGTTAAACTGAATGTTAAACTGAAAGTCATGTTTGCATGGCTCTTACAGTAAATTGAAATTCAATGTCTGCATGGCTCTAAATTTAAACTGAAATTCAATGTTGCTTGGAATTCAAGTTTGCACACGACTCAAGTTAAGCTGATTCAATGTCTTGCTTCGCTCTTGTATACCCATGGGGGGTTTCACATTTAACTTAGCATGCTGCTTAGCTCATATTATGGAATATATTAAGAACGGAGCTGTCAACGCCAAGTATGTGACGACGATGACCTTGCCTGTCCTGTCTAGGTCTTGTATTTATGTTGATGTTCTAGTTTTCATATTTCTATGTGCACGTCTACCCCAGCTGTATCTCATTTGTGTATACCCCTCATGTGTATGTTAGTCTTGTAGTCTTGTTCCTGAGTCAGTCCTTCTCGGGTCATTGTTTAGTGTTGCATCATGTCAGTTTGTTTGTGTGTGATTATATGTTCTGTTCACCTGGATTAAAACACCCAGCCATGGGTTTTGAGCACTACTGTTTGCTGGCTGTCCCGCTTTGGGGTTTTCACCACTCCAGTGTGTGACAAAGTATAACTGTACTCCATTTGTTGCAATAAATGGTTAAATATATTCGTGACCTGAGTGAAATAAGAACAATATGAAGCATTCAGAACATCTTTGAAAATCATTACATTATTTAAAAGAAAATAGATTGACCCAAAAAAGTGAGGCCACAGAGTTGGAGCCTATATGGTAGTGCTTCAAGATATACAAGCACTACTAATGACCACATGTATAACCATTTGTATGTTTGTTGGCTTTATTGTGATTTTATAATTGTGTTGTTTTATCTTTGTGTGTGTGTGTGTGTGTGTGTGTGTGTGTGTGTGTGTGTGTGTGTGTGTGTGTGTGTGTGTGTGTGTGTGTGTGTGTGTGTGTGTGTGTGTGCGCATATACATAACATATAACGACACAATGTGGCATAGCTCTGTTTAACACAATGCTGTACCCCCTCCAACTATATATACATTTCTTAAACTGTTTTTATTATGTGTTGACACTTGCTTTGGCAATGTAAACAATGTTTTCTCATGCAAATAAAGCTCCTTTGTATTGAATTGAATTGATATAGTACTACATTTTAAGTTTTTTAAATGGAGTTCAACAAGCTTAGGATAATTGCTGTTTTAGGTCTTTGGTATGTGTGTGAATGTGTATGCCTACATTATATTTGTTCTTTCATTTTTATTTTTGCTTTTTTTAATTGTACTGTACTGGGGTGACCCCAGCAAGAATAGTGTTGCTGAGACAGTGACTAATGGAGATCTGAAATAAACAATAAACAAGCTATCTGTGGTTTCTTCCACAGCTTGGGAGCCGGGAAGGAGAAGAGTCTAGGGTGCCTGGAGTGTTGGCCAGGGTGTTGCAGTGAAGGGAAGGTCAGACGTCACGTGTTTGCTGATCTATGAAAGTGGGAAGCGGTGTACGGGATGGATCACGTCCTTGTCCTGGAGGTAAGGGGCACCATGCCCTTGCATTGCCTTGTAGGTCATCACCAGTGAATGCAATTGGATGCGGTCATGCAACCAGAAGGGAGCACAGAAAGGGGAGAGATGTGAAAATGTAGGGAGGTTGAAGACCTCAGTGGCGGCCTTTCCTATGTTTCACCCGTTTCAATTGAAACGGGCCCCCAACCTCAGGGGGCCCCCGCAAAAAAATGAAAAAATCTAATATTTTTTTACTCGTATCCCAGTCCCGGGGCCCGCCTCCGGCTGGCCGACGTCCAAGAATTTCATGCAGGAAGAGGATGTAGATCTGATTAAATCAGGGCTCAGCTCAAGTGAATCATGTGAGTGAGTTGTTTTAGCTGTCTGTCCATGGTGGAAGTGCAAATAGCCTAATTAATTTAGTTTGAAAATGCATCATTATCGATTGTGGAAGCAAACCAACTTCAGTCCACAATATATATATATATTTTTTTTTTGCGGGGCGTGCATATGGGGCCCCATATGAGCTCTTGAAACGGGCCCCCAGATCATTAAGGCCGCCCCTGGAAGACCTGCGGTGCTGTTTTCATTCTGGATCAGTTGAAGAGGTTTGGCAGACCAGCATGGATGTAGTTGCATTAGTCAAGCCTGGAGAAAATGACCTAGGCTTGGACAAGGAGCTGGGCAGACTCCTTAATGAGGAAAGATCCTCTGAATGTTGTAGCAGTGCAGCCGCTGCAGTGTGTGCCTTGAAGGACAATTGACTGTCCATGACCACTACCCTGTTTCTGTGGCAGTTAGAACAGGAGCCACCAGGGAGTTGTCGATGCACCACGGACTGAGACGCTCTCACAAAACCCACACAGTCCAAGTTTTAATGATGAAATACTTGGCTTTGGCTTTTAATAAGACAGGCAATAACGACACATTATTCTCTCTCTCTCTCGCGTGTAGGCAGCAAAAAGCAAGACACATTTAAAATCGTAATCTTTGTTTAACAGAAAACAAAATTGACTAAAGGAATTAGGCCTTACATTCTATTTATAATTCTGTGTGGGATGGGGATCTTACGGAACAGGGATGTCAAACAACCAGATCGGCGCATGGTGGCCCATAAATAATACATGTATTAGTCACAGAGGGACAGTGCATTCGCAATACTAATGACAAAAAAGCTGTAGTTTAAGAATATTTATTTTCTAAAATAGGCCTATTTCCTTTTGTTACTCTACCCTAGTCCCATTAGTATTTATATGAATAACGTGACAGATTTATTTTTGCATCAATCAATGCAGCACCTGGTGGAGTGGGTGTGTCCGCAGCCTCAGCAACCCTCGCTTCCCACGGACGGATATAGATGTGTTTGCACATCGCTGTACTCCTTCACCCAGCAGATATATGGGAGTTTTAGTTGTTAGTCATGTTTTCAAACTCTTTCTGGGTGTTTGTAATCTGTGGGAAGTACAGTATTTGTGTCTCTGATCTGGTACAGTTGGCAGGTAACAAGTAGCCCAGTTTCCACCTCGTCGTTGTGTTGCAGTGTGTGGATGCACAGTCTGTCTCCTCCTGGGAGCCAGGTCTGCCTATGGCGTCCTTTTCTCGACGGTGAGACTGTGCTCACTGTGTCTGTACATAGTCCAAAGCTTTGCTTCGTTTTGGATCAGTCACGGTGCTCAGGTATTCTGCTACTATGTATTGTCTGTGCATGGCCAAATCCCAATCTGCTCTGTTTTTTGTTTGTTGATATTCTTTCCAATGTGACAGCTAATTATGCCTCAGCTGGCGGAAATCCGTGCCCGGGGGCATTTAGGTCTTTGAATAGTCCGTCCGTCCTTCTGTCTGTCTGTCCGTCCACTCCAACTTTTTTTTTAAATGTTGTTTTATGTTTATTCAGCTTTCAGCGTGATCACGTGTTTACAAAGACAGGTGCCATTAAAAACTGAATTGTTTTGCTGATCTGAATCTAAAATGTGCGGTTGTCTAAGCTAAGAATCAAACAACCTAAAAAATAAAATAAAAGATCTAAAGTCCACTGGCATTTAAGAGTCTGCACATACTGTATATCGTACATCTCCAGAGCTGCGTTTTCACAGCATTAGCAGAATGCGCTGCGCAATGAACGAGGAGGAGGATCACGTAACAAACTCCCCGTAGTCTGTTAAAACTATGCAGTGTACCTGTTTATCAAACTTATAGCACTGACGCTAATGTTATGCAAACAAGTAATTATATTTCTAAAATCTATGAAGTGTTTAATGAGGAGAGCAATGTGACAAGAAGAAAGGCGTTCATAGCATTTCTGCCGCGCTAGTTCTGCTACCTCTTTGCAGAAGTTATTGTAATATTTAAAGTCCTGTTTATTATTGTAGGCCTATATAATAAAGTGTCATGAAGCATCAGGGAATTAATTCACATGTTGTTGTGATGCATTGTGAGCTTGGAGATCCATTGTTAACTTTTGGAAATTTGTACCCTTTTGAAACCTCTCCCTCAGCAGCGAGTGGAGCTATTGTTGTTTGGACACCTAACTCCATTTCAGCTTGATTTCTGCTCGTCTGAAACTACTAACTCCACTTGCGCTGTGTAAAGTGTTGATTTACCCGCGATTTGGGTAAAGTGTTGATAATATAATGACACATACAAGTATCTGACAATATATAAAGTCACTATACCAACTTTGATGAGGCAGTATTGCTTTGTTTTAAAAATATAAGGTTTTCTTCATTTCCTGAAAAACGTATATTTTGTTTTTTCGTTTCCTGAACAATGAGCGTTTTGGAGTTAGCAGGTTCAGGCTGGACAGCAGAGATATATTATGATTGGTGATTTCTGTATCTATCTCTCAGTTCGGCATCTTGGGATGTCCAGTGTGTTTGAGTTCCTTGTTTGGTGACCAGAGATCTCCTTCCTGAGGGTGTGGGGAGGGGGGGGGGGAGTAAGCCAGTTTCTGACTTTGGAAGTAAACGGCTTTCTGGCAAAGTCGAGAAACAGTTGAGTGCGCCTCTCTGCTAGGATGCACCTTGTGAAATATCTACAGGAACGCCTTTTGGGAATTTAAAGGACGTTAAAGGGCACAAACAACCACTTTGGAATCTCCAAGGATGAACTGATTAGATGTTAGGTGGTCAAAGGTCAAGGTCACTGTCTGACCTCACAAAACACGTTCATTAAATTCCTTCACAGTCTTCAGTCACTACATCATTATAATGTAACTACAGTCAGTATGTGAGTCTGGAGTATGTCGTTGCTGTCGGGCAGAAACCTCTTATCTCCATATTTTTAACGTTTTGTGTTTTTTTCGTAAATTAATGCCCTACTTGATCATAGAGTTCTCAAATTCTGCCCGAACCCGACCCCCACCGACCCGACCCGACCCAACGTTTTCAGGCCGAGCCAGGCCGGGCCAAAAATGTATGCTAATTGAAAAAGATATGTATATATATATATATATATATATATACAGTAACATTATGGTAATTGTTCGGGCCGGGCCCTGTTCGGGCTGGCCCAGTTAGGGCCGGGCCTTAATCTTCAGGGCCCAGTTGCACCACCTCACACTAAGTTCAAACTTAGCCTAGTTATAGCTTAAATGGCTTTTAAAAAGCCATTTAAGCTATAATAGCCGGGAAAGTATCTGTGTCATTTTTAGATTTCTTTGGCTATTCAAAAATAGCAGATATACAATCTCGCGTGGCACCGAGTGCCGCGCTATGAACTTGTAGATCTGCTATTTTTTGTTTTTTGTTTGAAAATGTGTGCAAATCTTTGAATATATATATATATTTTTTAAATATATATTCAAAGATTTGCACTCATTTTCACGATTTTTCAAAAAAATAGCAGATCTACAAGCTCATAGCGCGGCACTCGGTGCCGCGCTATGAGCTTGTATATCTGCTATTTTTGAATAGCCAAAGAATTCTAAAATGACAGAGATACTTTCCCGGATTGAATGTGTTTAAGCTATAACTATAGGCTAAGTTTGAACTTAGTGTGAGGTGGTGCAACTGGCCCCAGGCCCGTTGAGAACTCTACTTGATCATACAGTACCACAGCGTTGGAGATAGCAGATCTGCCAGATCTGCTATTTTTGCTATTTTTGAATTTGAATCCTGAAAAGTAACAGTTTTGGACATAATGAGGTTTCCCCCTGTCACAGAGACGATATGAGTCTGACACGGACATACAGGGCAACTGGCTGCCAGAAGGCATGCCACCGCCGTGCGGTATTTCCAGTTTTGTTTTTGTTTTCTTACACAGACGTTTGGTTTAGTCTAGTGGGCTTTTCTGTCTGGCGGCTTCGCCCTGTGTTTGTGAACACAGTCCCAGAACCAGCTGGCTGTGAGAAGACGGCTCTCTAGAGTCTCTCTTGTATAGGTGAGGCCTTCATTATGGAGCGTGACTCTGGGAAAGGCTTGTTTTAGAAGGAAACTTAAACTTGATATGCTGTATCAAACATGCAATAACATCTTAACTTACATACCGGATTGACTGTGCTATTTTTAAATCTGCTGTATTCCTGTTGGTTTCTCTCTTTTAATAGATTTTCTTCGTATGTGATTTTTTTTCCCCGTTAGTTGAGGGAAATCCATTTGCAGAACTCTGCAGCATGCAGTGTCTCAATTTGGTGTTTGTCCCATTTTGTAAAATCTTGGATGACAAGTGGACCCCAAACCTTGTAACATTCTCTCGCTCGCTCTCTCGTCTCTCTCTCTCTCTCTCTCTCTCTGTCGCTTTCTCTCTCTCTCTCTCTCTTTCTCTCCTTTTCTCTAGTGTTGAATGTCTCACCTCTCCGATAATTTTAGCCTGTGTTTGGTCTAACAACACACACACGCAAGTAGGCACGTTTGCACGCACGCACGCACGCAAGCACGCACACACGCACGCACGCACGCACGCACGCACGCACGCACGCACGCACGCACGCACACACACACACACACACACACACACACACACACACACCAGTCTGTCTGGCTGTTTGTCTCTATTTCTCTTTCTGTCTGACTGGTTTTAAATAGACGGTCTCACAGCATTACCAATACCACACAGACAGACAGACAGACAGACAGACAGACAGACAGACAGACAGGTGAATATCCATCTCATTATGAGTACATGTCCTGAAATAGAAACTCTGAGCATGCACCAGCACCAGCACCACACACACACACACACACACACACACACACACACACACACACACACACACACACACACACACACACACACACACACACACACTGAACAGCAGTGCACACCGCAGCAGCACGTGTGGTGTGTTTGCGTGTAGTCATTTATGACTGTACTCTCTGGTGTGTGTGTGTGTGTGTGTGTGTGTGTGTGTGTGTGTGTGTGTGTGTGTGTGTGTGTGTGTGTGTGTGTGTGTGTGTGTGTGTGTGTGTGTGTGTGTGTGTGTGTGTGTGTGTGTGTGTGCCCGCCCGTGTGTGTGTGTGCCCGCGTGTGCATGTGTTCATGTGCGTTTGACCAGTCAGTATTTACAGTTTAAAATAGTTTGTAGGTTCATTCCCAACGCTACAAGCATACAATTACATTACCCACAACTGCTCTGTTTACACTACACACACACACACACACACACACACACACACACACACACACACACACACACACACACACACACACACACACACCCCAGGGATTTCGAAGGGATTTCTAAGTAATTGTACTTACATAGAAATCTATTTATATCACTTCCTATCACTTTTTATTGCATGATTCCTCTCCCTCTCTCTCTCTCTCTCTCTCTCTCTCTCTCCCTCTCTCTCTTTCTCTCTCCCTCTCTCTCTCACTCACACACTCACTCGCGCGCGCGTGTGTGTGTGTGTGTGTGTGTGTGTGTGTGTGTGTGTGTGTGTGTGTGTGTGTGTGTGTGTGTGTGTGTGTGTGTGTGTGTGTGTGTGTGTGTGTGTGTGTGTCAGGTAGCGGACATGCGCACTGTGCCGTCCTCCTCCGGTCTCTCCGGTGTGTGAAACGCACGGCACGGGCACGCGCAGCCCGGAGCAGAGCAGAGAACACACACACACACACACACACACACACACACACACACACACACACACACACGCACGCAGAGAGATACAGGGCAGCTCGAGCGCCGCGGAGTTTCCGACGAAAAACGGAGCGCAAGAGAGAAACACTTTAATTGTGCGGATTTAAATGTCAAACTACAGACACCAGGTAAAGACACGTTTATTACGTTGTTATTGTTGCTATTAAAGCATGTTAATATTGTGATGTCTTGGCTGAGGAGGAGGTTGTGAAACAACGGACGGGGAGCTGCTAAGAAAATCCGTTTAAACGGGAGATCTGTCACGATGAATGACAACTAAAGCTGTCTCTCTCTCTCTGTCCCGCTATAAACCTGTCTGTCTCTCTATATATGTCGCTGTCTTGCCTGTCTGTCCTCCTTTCTCACTCTTTCTTTCTCTTTAAAAAAAAAGATAGATATTTTTATTTCATTTTATGGCAGAGAAAGAACAGGTACAGGCACACACACACAGAACAATAATAACACATTGATTGATATTTGATATATTTCTTTCTCTGACTCTTTCTATTTCTCTCACTACTGACTGTGTCTCATGGTATTTCACTCTATCGTCCTCACGCTCTCTCTCTCTCTCTCTCCATCTCTCTCTCTCTCTCTCCATCTCTCTCTCTCTCTCTCTCCCGGCTCCATCACTCGCACGCTCTCGCTCCTCTCTCTCTCTCTCTCGCTATCTCTCTCTCTCTCTCTCTCTCTCTCTCGCTATCTCTCTCTCTCTCTCTTTCATCTCTGTCTTCATCCTAATATGTTATGTTCATAAACAATGTTAATAATATTAATACAACAGTCTAGACCAGTGGAATTATATTATATGTATTTCCAATTTTCAATACTTTTACTTCTACTCCACTACATCTCAGAGGCAAATATTGTACTTTTACTCCACTAAAATGAGTTGAACATTTTAGCCATAGTTACTTTGTAGATGTTGATTAATATTACAAAACATACATTCAGCCCTTAAACGTTGTCTATTTGAAAATATTGAAATACATTTTATACATGATACATTGTGAAATGGGACATTCTGCACAATGAGTACTTTAAGTATATTCTGATGCCAATACTTTTGTACTTTTACTCAAGTAAATGTTGATTACCGGAATGTTTTACTTGTAACAGAGTGTTTCTGCATTGCAGCATTGATACTTTTACTTGAGTAAAGAAATTTACCTTTTTTCCACTGGTGGTTCTCAAAGTTTTCATGTCAAGGACCCTCAAATTGATTGATATGTATAGGCTAATTTGACCATGTCCCAGGACCCCACTTTGAGAAAGCACTGGCCCACTGTATACAGCCTATGTGTGTGTAACTGAATAATGTGGTCTGTGTGTGTGCGTGTGCGTGTGCGTGTGTGTGTGCGTGTGTGTGTGTGTGTGTGTGTGTGTGTGTGTGTGTGTGTGTGTGTGTGTGTGTGTGTGTGTGTGTGTGCGCGTGCGTGCGTGTGTGTGTGTGTGTGTGTAACTGTGAATAATGTGGTCTCTGTGTGTGTGTGTGTGTGTGTGTGTGTGTGTGTGTGTGTGTGTGTTGGCTGCAGATGTTAGCAGTCATTGTTAATGTGTGTTATTAAGAGTTATACAAGCAGACAGAATGTATAAGTTAGAATCATCATCAGTGTCATGAGAAACAGAAATGTCTTCAGACAGCTGTGTAGAAGCCTATAGGCTGGAGTCAGTAGCCTACTAGGTAAGAAAGCAAAGCTCACTTCATACACCAAGGCAATGCAAACTAAGGAATACAAGAACCGTCGGTACAACAACTTAGTCGGACAACAAAAATCCGGCGACCTCGGAACGGTCGCCAGGTATTCCTAAACGTAACCTCATTAAAACTATGCCTAAACCTAACCTTATTCCTAAACATAACTTCAGTAAACTATGCCTAAACCTAACCTTATTCCTAAACGTAACCTCAGTAAAACTATGCCTAAACCTAACCTTATTCCTAAACGTAACCTCAGAAAACTATGCCTAGATCTAACATTATTTTTACACGTAACCTCAGTAAAACTATGCCTAAACCTAACCTTATTCCTAAACCTAACCTCAGTAAAACTATGCCTGAACGTAACCTTATTCCTAAACGTAACCTCAGTAAAACTATGCCTAAAGTTAAACCTAACCTTATTTTTAAACGTAACCTCAGTAAAACTATGCCTAAACCTAACCTTATTCCTAAACCTAACCTCAGTAAAACTATGCCTAAACCTAATCTTATTCCTAACCATAACCTCAGTAAAACTATGCTAAACTAAGAAAAGGGTCTGACTAGATTGTTGTACCGACCGTTCCGGTTGGCAAGGAAATAATCTTTGAAAAGATCACCGGCACTCAACTTGGTCCTTTTAGGATCTCTTATTTATTGAAAAGCCCCGGCGGCGAGATCAAACACCACAGACGTTTCGGCGTGAAAGCTGGGGAAGTCCGTATAGGCCGAAACCGCCGGCGTGTTTGATCTGCTGATGGGGCTTTTCAATAAATAAGAGATTCTAAAAGGACCAAGTAGTGACTAGTGAGTGCTGGTGATCTTTTCAAAGATACTGTTTCTGCCAGAACCGTGCACCAGATAAACTGTGAACTATTCAGCTGATGAGTGCTCACATTCTCTTTCCCATGGAAATAGCATTAACCACTTAAACCCTCTATCCTTAGAAACACGGACTTGAGTTACAACTGCACTTAAATCTCTTTTTTCCTGTCTGCACTAAATCTATTCACCAAAAATAGCCGATCTGCAAGCCCACAAAGTAGATCGGCTACTTTCAAATACAGATGTATATTAGGCCAGGGTGATGATGTTATATTATAGTGCAGCAGATTAATGACATAATAGTTCACTCTGTGATGCAAGCATGACATTTAGCACAAATACTCTGTAAGGGCCACTCTTACGGATAAAGCCGCTGGCCACTCAAAAACCCAAGATGGCGACCATTTTGTTAGTTATATTGTATTAAATTTCTTGACATGCTGGTTTACAAAGCATTAAAAGTCTATCATGCTCCTTCAAACGTGTATTAAAAGGTTTTAACTTAAAGGTAGGGTAAGTGATATTTTTTGGTTAAAACAAAAAGTATTTTGTTAAAAGGTTAAAATACTATATTCTGATAGTAATCATTGCTATAGAGTGTTTGTTCAGTAACAGATGTCTCCCTGTCTCTCCAGCTCTTTAATAAACAGAAAATACATTTTTCGGTAGGTGTCAAAATCTCAGCCAATCAGGAGAAAGTACCCATTTTTAAGCTTAATTTGTATAGTGTTCCAGTTAAAATTTTGTCTGCTCATTTCTTAGTGTCATCACTTCCAATTTCACTTGTTTAATCTATATCCTGATTGAGTTCTCTGTCCTGGTTGGATAAAATTGGAAATGAAAAGAACTACAAAAAAAAAAAAACTACAAAATACATTTTCTGTTTTATAAAGAGCTGGAGAGACATGGAGACTCTTTATATGGACAGGACACTCTATAGTAACGAGCACTATCAGAACATAGACCCATTTTGCAATTATTTGAATAATTGCAAATCACTTACCCTACCTTTAAAAATCCACTCAAGTGAGCCATGGCAGGTTTTTTCTATCTGTGTTCTGAGGCTGTAATTCTGTAATTGAGGTCAGAAAACCCCCCCAAAAAAACGAATGATGTCATGAAACCTTCAACATACTCCACCATACAGAATGGTCAACATGACATTCACAAACAAAAAAGTTATGTATTTTTCAGCTTTAACTAAGGAAACCCTTTACTTGACAACTTTATACAGCCTAATTATTATTTCGTCAATACATTTTCTTGAACTGAGAGATATTAATGCAAACTTTTAAATCATTCAGTAGAGAATTCCACAGATTGATTGAACAACTGAAATACACATCTGTTTTAAAGTACTCACTACATTATAGTCCTCGTCCTCTGAACTTAAAGTTGTACAATGCAGATTCACAAATAACGATTTTTAGCAACCTCTGCTGGTCACTACCGTCACTGCATACAATTTCCGTAGTCCTCGATTACCCAGAATTCCATTTGTTTTCACCGGAAGCCGGAAGCGTTTCAAAAAGCGATCTTTTAATTGTTTTATACTATCTGCTGATCGTTTCTCTTAGCCAGTGGAGCATTAGTTACCATGAGCTGTGCTTTATTTTTCTGTTCTTTTTCGATCTTCCAATCCTACATTCTCTTAAAATCAACGTGAGGTTCCTTTTTGTTATTAGCGCGGTAGTTCCTGGCCAAACAGGAAACCGTTGCGGTAGTTCCGTTTTCTGGCCAGATGACGTCATTTTCCCGGGAAAGTCCCCCCCGACAGCGTTCAATACAAAATATATAAATAAAAGGCTTCCGGGGGTGAAATTCATGGAGTGGGTGTTGTGAAACTTTTGCCACTCACAAAAGATATACAATTTAACTTTAGTTTTGTTGAAAACGTTACCTAGTATTACTTTAAGACAAACAACTAAACTGTAACTTATGTGGTAATACTCTGCTTTTTGCCCTGTACATAATTAATAATGTCTGTTATTCAATCTTTAAGAAAACAAAATTGGTGTGTTCTCTTGAATCCACTTCATGAATAATTCTTACTGCTCTTTTCTGTATAACATAAACAATAGACATTCTTCATTCACCTCTTCTACAGAAACCCCTTTCCAATCTACATAATAAAATAGAGAAATCAAAAATAAGATTCCTTTTTCTTTCTTAGTAGACTGCTCCCAGATGGCCTGAGATTGCTTGAGCGTTGACAACATAACAAAGGAAATCAGTGATGTATTTTGGCCCTAAAGCATTGCGTGATTTAAAGATGATTACAATATTCTAAAATCAATTCAATGACACGGACATTTAGAACTAATAACCAACTTAGCCGATCGGAAAATATATTTTCTGTTTAATAAAGAGCTGGAGAGACAAGGAGACCCCTGTTACTGAACAAACACTCTATAGCAATGATTACCATCAGAATATAGAGCTATTTAACACTTATTTTGACTAAAATAATAACCCTATACCTTTAACATGAATCCTCTAATTCTTGCTATATTTTTAAGATGATAATTGATGTGATGTGGTTATTACAATTTAGATCTGAATCCATAATTGCACCAATATTTCTGGCTTGGTCTTTAGCCTTAAAGACAGGCAGTCAAGGTGAGCACTGACTTGCAGCATTTCTTCCTTGGCACCAAAGATAATTATATCAGTTCAGTTGTCTTTGTAATTTTTGTCACATCCCCGTCATCGATTTTTTTTTCCAATGCACTGATGCAGCAGATCTATGGGACCATATAGTCATTTGAAGAGAGAGCTTTGATTGATTGATTGAATACTTTATTAACAGTTTTGCAAAGACAAGCACAGGGAACAGTTCAATACACGGTCTGTTAAGAGGATTTTAAACCCCAAGAAAGCACTATGGCTTGTTTCCTTTGGGGTCCTTTGTACTCAATTCATTTAAAAAAAAGCTAAGTAGAGTGTCATCCAGGATTTTTTATCTTTTTTTTTGAATAATTTGTCTTAAAGGAGAATTCCAGTCATTTTAGATGTTTGCTTTGATGTGTCGCTAATCACTCACCAACATACAAAGGGCCGTTGAATTTTTCCAGAGAAGCCCCTGTTGTCCATTGTGGAGACCCCTTCCCCTGGCATAATGGGGTAATAGCAGATCTACAAGTTCATGCTATGAGCTTGTAGATCTGCTATTTTTGAACTGCCAAAGAAATCTAAAATGACACAGATGCGTTCCCGGGTTGAATGCGTTAAAGAAAAAATACTGTGACTTCTTATGTATTTATTTATTATTTTACATTATTCAAATTTAAATGTTTTTGTCAAATAATGTTTAATGATAATGTTTCAGGGCTCACTCGGGATATCCTCGCGGCCCACCAGTGGGCCCCGGCCCACAGTTTGAGAAACGGTGGTATGGTGTATATCCCAGGGGGTCCATGTGAAAGTGTGCCAGAGTCAAAGCAGGAGTCAGTAATCCCAGAGAACAGAACAGAACAGAACAGAACAGTGCAAGTCTTACGTTCTCACACTGGGGGTGGGGGGGGGGGGGGGTCACGGGGGCTGGTCGTGGAGCCTGATGGCTGCTGGCACGTCACCCTGTGGTGTGTGTGTGCCGGGGGACCGTAGGGGTTAGTGCTGGGATGGTGTGACGTTTTTTTTGTATTACCGCAGCGAAAAAAAGCCATGTGTCCTGGCGGTTCAGCTGTGAACCAAAGTGACAGCTATAGGTTCAGTTTCTCCCCCAAAAAGCCCTTAAAACATACTGTAGGATGGAAGACAGCCAGTGATGTTAACTAAACAATGCTTATTGTGTTGATGGTATGCTTAATAACATTGGAGTAATGATCTTACACATAACTGACACGTAGGCCTACAGTAGTGAGTTTCCTTTCTAAATGATGTGCTGTATTCAGATCATATATCGTTGCTCTCGGGCAGAAACCTTCATCTCCATGTTTTCATATTTTAATACAAGATGTTTCATGTTAAAGTGGAAAGAATTGCCAATCTACATGCTCACAATGCAGCGCATAGCGACACGTTGTGAGCTTGTAGATTGAAACGTTTCGAATAAGTCCAATTGAAAATGGTTAACTGTGTCTGTGGGTTTTATAAATATTTATAATGCAAAGTTAACAAGAGCTTGTGATTAAATTATAACATTGGATCCATTGGAAGAAACACAGTGTCACGATTTGCAAACTGGTGAACCCAAAAGCAGAGCCAAACACAGGGAGCGAGTTAAAAGGTCTTTATTCATAACCAAGGGAGGAAGTAGGGGTTGGTGGCGTGGAAGTGAGGCCCGTCTTGTAAGGACGTATTGAGCAGGCAGGCAGGGCAGAGGGCAGTAGTGTACTTTTGACAGCATCGTTTTAGTCATAGTCTTTTGAATCAAATTCCATTTAGTTTGTCATATTTTAGTCATCTGAAATGTTTTAATGTTAGTCTAGTTTTAGTCTACTAAATATCATAAGATTATAGTCGACTAATAATGTATTTTGGCGGGCCTATTATGGCGTCGTAATGGCTGATTTTACACTTGGTTGCATGCTGAAAATTGCCGATCTACAAGCTCACAACGCGTCGCGCTGCGACACGTTGTGAGCTTGTAGATCTGCTATTTTCAGAGCGCAACACCTGAGCACAACCAAACATAAAATGACTTGTCTTTTCGTTCTACTGGATCACTTCTCCACTCGTCCCTCCCTAACATTATAGTCTAGCTATTATTTGTTGAAGAAGTTGTCAGTATATTTAGTCTTAGTTTTAGTCATCATGGCTTAGCTTTTATTTAGTTTATATTTAGTTTGTCAAAAAGGTAGTCGACCAACATTCTTCGTCATAGTTTTTTAGTCAACGAAATCAACACTGGTAGGCAGGCAGGCAGGCTGGCACAACAGGCAGGCAGCAGTGGGATTCTGAGGCAGAGGAGAAGAGTTTGAGTAGAAGGCAAACGCACTAGAGCAGAAACTAGAAACACTAGGAGACATTCGTAGTATAACTTGAGTCCACTGAGAGTAAGTTCACTAGGAATGCAACTGGCAAGAGTCGTGCCATTATCATGGGAGGTTGTGCAACGATCTGGCTATGAGTGGAGAGAAGACCAGGGTTTACGTACTGTGAGGGTTGATGAGTTGATGGCCGGCAGGTGCGTCAACTGAGGGAGATGAGGTAACCACAGACACAGGTGTGCCAAAGCTGAAAGCTGGGAGGCAAGCCTACCCTCACACAGAGAGACAGACTGTGACACGCAGGTAATTTTTTTCCCCCATTTCCTGAAAAGAAACAGCTTTGGACATTCAAGGTTTCCACCTGACAGCCACAATATCATTGTTTCTGTAATCATGGACAACTTTGGACGTGACAATACAGGATTCATTTTCTTTCTCTGAATTTGGGAAGGAGAGTACATGACAGTCACAGGATAGGACAGGACATTTCTTTGACAGGACAGTACAGGAACAAATGTTCAGTCCTGTGTCGTAGTGCAGAATCATAAAACATGTCTAGATAATGCTTTCTTGCAGGAAAATGAGTAGTTCTCGATTTCCTGGCTAAAAAAAACTATTATGTCATTTTATTTGAGTAAATTTGAGTAATTTTATTTGAGTAATTAAAATGTTATTTTGTCCAATCTGTATGGTAGAGTATGTCAATACAATATAACTTATACAATTGGGGTGGTTGTATTTGGTCTCCCTGCTCTTCTTTTGAGACATTTAGATCCTATGTCTAGGTTGGACACAACCTTTGACACAATCCTGTTTCTGGTTTGATACAAGTTTTGACATGAAGTTCAAAATTCAAAATCTCCCCAGAGCGAGCATGCAGGCTCTATTAGCTCAACGGTGAAATGTCAACACTTGTGCAAGAGACCCGGGTTCAAATCCGGGGTAGAAGAGGAAAGTTACATAGTGCAGCTTTAGGAGTGAACTAACAAAAATCCAATTTGATGATTTAAAAGTTCACACTAGATCAGCAATTGCTGCTGTTTTGGAGAGAAAAAAAATACGGGGTTATTTTTAGAAATGTTTGAAAATGTTGGCCTATAATGACATAATCCCGAAATAGTGGGACACTAGGTTGAACGTGGTTAGGGGCAACAAATGACAGAGCTAGCCTAATTGGAATGCCTCACCATAAATAATGCCATTGAGTCCTACCCCCTGCTGCCTCTTCAGCACCACGGACAGCACTGGCACTCACTGAACTAAAACAAAATACAGACTGTGTATTTTCGGAGCACTGGGCCTTGGCTTGGGAGCAATACTGTATTTAAAGACATGCAGCCAGCTTTAACAGCATAGGATGTATTTTATGGACAGACTAGGCTGCCTTCTTCAGGGTCAGACCCTGAAGAAGGCAGCCTAGTCTGTCTGAAACGTTGGTGTGTTTCCAGTCTATGTGTCCACAATAAACTATTGGCATCGGCAGCTGCGAGCTTTAGTGTTTAATCCGTTGGCTGGCACTTCGCAAGGACCAGTGTGCTGTGCACCCTTGGTAACCATATATATTCAATTGAACCTGAGCTGTAGATATCACAAGTATGCAAGCCTAGAAATAATGCTAATAATCAAACACACAAAAGAAATCCCCCATTATGTTTAAGAATGGACTGGCCCCTTCCCCTTGTCTTAGAAGATGAAGTGATGAGCAACTGAAACGTTTACATTATTTATGTATTTATTTTATCTTCATTCATGTCTACCTTTCCTGTCTTTGATTCTCGCCGCTGTTGCTACTATGACACCTGAATTTAACTCTGGGTATCAAAACCAATGGCTTATCTTATCTTATCTTATCTTATCTTATCTTATCTTGTCTTGTCTTGTCTTGTCTTGAGGTGAAGCTTCTGTTTCAATCCAACCTCTCTATCTCTAATAATCAGCCAACCACATCAATTAATTAATTTACCAGCTTCATGTATCTGTCTCTCTATCGCACAAGCACACACACACACACACACACACACACACACACACACACACACACACACACACACACACACACACACACACACACACACACACACACACACACACACACACACACACACACACATACACACACACAGTCTCTCTCTTTTCTATTGCTTCTTTGCCTCCAACCTGCACATACCTGGCTCTATAAATCATAGCAGACAGAATGGGAGTAATTAGCTATAGCACCCATATATACACTGTACTTGTACCTACATGCACTTGTCTTGCACATACGCGCACACACGCATATACGCAGGCACGCACACATGCACACACGCACACGCACACGCACACACGCACGCACGCACGCACGCACACACACACACACACACACACACACACACACACACACACACACACACACACACACACACACACACACACACACACACACACACACACACATGCACACACATGCACATAGGCAGGCCCACACACACACACACACACACACACACACACACACACACACACACACACACACAATATATATATACAGCAGACGCACCAAAGGCACTTACACCCAGAAATAAGAGAATTCTGCTGTTCTAATACTGTAAATACTCGAGTAATTATACTAGTAGAGTATTTGTGCAGAAATAGTATTGTACCAATTCTATCCAACCAGGATAGAGAACTCGGACAGGATACAGATTAAACAAGTGAAATTGGAAGTGATGACACAAAGAAATGAGTAGACCAAATTGAAATTTTGCAACCCACCTGAAAATGTATTTCCTCTTTATTAAAAAGATGGAGAGACAGCGAGACCCCTGTTACTGAACAAACACTCTATTGCAATGATTACAATTACAGAATATAGTGCTTTAACCTTTTAACATTTTTTTAGTTCTAACCAAAAAAGATCACTATACCCTACCTTTAGCATTACATCTTTAATATCACAATCCAAATCACTTGGTGAGCGGAGATGCAAGGTGTCTACCCATGGAATACAATTTCATCTCCAGCTCATCTACTGCTTCTAGTGTTGGATTCCAGTTTGAAAGCATGTGTGTTCCCCATGTCTTTTTGCTGTGTTTATCCTGTTCAAATAGCACAGCGTGCTGTCTACGTACATCCTAGCGCAGTGGTTCTCAACCTTTTTTAGGCAGCAACCCCCCAAAATAATCATTTGAACTGGGGACCCCCCACCCTGACAAGCACTTGGAATTGTAAGAGTTGAACTGTGGACCCCCCAAAATAATCATTTGAACTGGGGCCCCCCCACCCTGACAAGCACTTGGAATTGTAAGAGTTGAGGCGTTACATTTAACTTGACTCAGTGTGAGCTTGTAGATATGCTATTTTCAAAATGTTTGCCTCTTTCTTATTTTATTTGACAATTTGGCCAATGTTTCACCAGATTGTATAGTATAGTTTGTTGATTACTTTTGATGCAGTACTGGTCTTTTTATTTTATTTTATTTTTATTTCTTTTGACCCCCCAAAAATCATGTGGGTCCCGTCCAGGCGGACAATGATCAGTACTGCCTGTGGGAACTAGTTTTAACCGGTTACATGTCGGCTTTCCGACATGTCGCCTTTCCGACGGTTACTAACCCTATACCTAACCCTAACCCTAACCGCACGCGGAAGCCACGTAGTCGGATGTAGTGGTGGTGATGTCGGGATTATGAGCGCAAACCGTTTTAACCACCTGAACCCCAGAAGGCCTATTCTGGGGGGAACATTCACCAAAAATAGCAGCATCTACAACTATTGTATTGGCTATTTTTTTCAAATATTATTATAGGTATATTTACAGAGAAAGAAGGGGAGGGGGCGGGGGTCTCATGCCACGAGTTTGTGCACTGTTTGTGCAGCGGTAGTGATATGCACAGTCAGCCCAACAAAAAAAAAGAATCCTCTTCGTCCCTTCTGCACCCCTGGGGGAGATGCATTTTCATCCCAAATACATATTTTAATGTCCCCTGGACGACGGGACTCTGACATATTGTCAAACTGGGAACTGTACCCAAACCCATAGCCGAGAATAGCCGATCTACAAGCTCTGGTGGAGGTTGATTACAAACCATGCCTCCATTCTCCACATGCCGGCCTGCTCACCAGAATGTTGCTGCGCTCCATAAAGAGTAGTTAACATAACGTTATGGATATATTTGGAATGTGATATGAACCCATTAAAGACCTGAGGCCGATTCTAAAAATGTCTTCTAAATCTAAAACAGTTTTCTGACAAACCTATGTTGCTATATCAGTGGTGCTCAAACCTTTTCATCTCAAGGACCCCCAAAATGATATGCGTTTGGCCACGGACCCCCATCTCAAAATATTTGGTTCCCTGGAACCCCAGAATCAAAGATTAGAGTTAAACATGTTCGCTTTAAAAAAAAAAAGATATATTCAAAGATTTGCACACATTTTCAAGATTTATCAAAAATAGTAGATCTACAAGCTCACACACTATGAGCTTGTATATCTGCTATTTACGAAAATGACACAGATGCTTTAATGGCTTAAAGAGAAAACGGGAACATGGTGCTGTGATAATGTTGCGGCAAACACAGACGGCAGACTTTTTTTTAAACGGGGGCCATTGTTTGAATAGAGTTTATTAAATTGCATTACAAATTGCATTGTTATTAAATTGATTGTTTTATTGTTTCACCTTTTATTCCCAAATGCCAGTGGTGGAAAGTAACTAAGTACATTACAGTACAATACTTTTACTTTACTTGAGTATTTCCATTTTTCAAAACTTTATACTTAAAGGAGAGTTCCAGTCATTTTAGGTGTTTGCTTTGATGTGTCGCTAATCACTCACCAACACACCAGGGGCAGTTGACTTTTTTCATAGAAGCCCCTGTTGTCCTTTGTGGAGACCCCTTCCACTGGCATAATGGAGTAATGCGGATAAACAAAAATCGCCTATAGTTGGTTGTTTCTCTCACAGAATCTGGCAACACCGAGGACTAGCTTCACGTTGTTCTGCATGAACGGCAGCTCATAAGGGACATTTAGTGCTTTGGAGCTGCTAAAATAGGCGATTTTTGTTTATCCGCATTACTCCATTATGCCAGTGGAAGGGGTCTCCACAATGGACAACAGGGGCTTCTATGAAAAAAGTCAACTGCCCCTGGTATGTTGGTGAGTGATTAGCGACACATCAAAGCAAACACCTAAAATGACTGGAACTCTCCTTTAAGTTTAAGTATAGAGTATTGAAAAATGGAAATACTCAAGTCATGTCTACCTCGAAGTATAGGAATTACCTGGCTAATGTTTCCAATTAAATGTTCATTGTTTTTAGCCGGCTATATAAAGATTGCCTAGAGGACGTCACCAAGCGTAACATCCGGAATTGCGCGGCGCACCGTTGCGCCGATCTGTGCACCAAAATTGGCACAGACTCTGTTCAGGGGTCTGCCAGGAAAATAGCCACACGCGGCTTGCCAATTGGGACGGTGGGCTTGTTGATGCGCGAGGCCACGGGCTGCTTGGCGCGGGCACTTGCTCGGCCATACCTCATGAGCCTCAAGGCTGTTGCCTTGTTGTCATGTTGTCAAAATCACAGCGATGGGGGCGTGACCCTTTGTCAGAACTTGGGTTACATACAATAGGACCCTCCGAACATAGGACCCTTTTTCATGTTCCCACATAGGGACCTTGAAACATAGGATACTGGGAACATAGGATCCGAGGAACATTGGAACATTGGAACATTGGATCCTCGGAACATAGGAATATAGGAACATAGGATTCTTGGAACATAGGATCCTAGGAACATAGGATTATGGGAACATAGGATTTTGGGAACATAGGATCCTAGGAACATAGGAAACTTGGAACATAAGATTATTGGAACATAGGATTATGGGAACATTGGATCCTTGAAACATAGGATTATGGGAACATAGGAACCTGGGAACATAGGATTATGGGAACATAGGATCCTAGGAACATAGGAACATTTGAACATAGGATCCTAGGAACATAGGATCCTAGGAACATAGGATTATGGGAACATAGGATTTTGGGAACATAGGATCCTAGGAACATAGGAAACTTGGAACATAGGATCCTAGGAACATAGGAAACTTGGAACATAGGATCCTAGGAACATAAGATTATTGGAACATACGTAGGATTATGGGAACATAGGAACATAGGATCCTAGGAACATAGGATTATGGGAACATAGGATTTTGGGAACATAGGATCCTAGGAACATAGGAAACTTGGAACATAGGATCCTAGGAACATAGGAGCATAGGATCCTAGGAACATAAGATTATTGGAACATAGGATTATGGGAACATAGGCTCCTTGAAACATAGGATCATGGGAACATAGGATCCTTGAAACATAGGATCATGGGAACATAGGAACCTGGGAAGTTGTGGGAACATTGTATCCTAGAAACATAGTATCCTAGGAACATAGGATTCGAGGAACATAGGAACCAGGGAACATACTGTAGGGATGGATGACCTGGTTTGGATGAACTTGCAGTTCCCTCCTTGCTGTGCACAGCACTGAAGCCACTTGGCAGAGAGGCGGAATGGAGAGAAGCACACGTGCTGCTGCAAATGCTACCGTTTTGGGGGAGCAAGACGAGGTTGATTAATTAATATCAATTTAACATGAAATCTTATTCCAACTACATCGACTATACGTTGTTCCCATTAATTAGTTAATGGAACTAGCTGGGAAATGCATTTGTTTAACAGCTGGAAGACTTCAACTCTGCAGACTCTCACGTCTTATTTCAATAAACCTGGCAAAATGATCAAACTGAAATGCATGTGTCAGAATTTTAAACGGATATACAGAGGTGTCCTGCTTCCCAAAACTGTTGTGTGTTTGTGTTCATAATTGTAAAGTCCTAATAGCGCTCTCTCTTTCTCTCCCTTTCTTTCTCTTTATCTCCCTTACTCTCTCTTTCTCTCTCTTTCTCTCTCTCACTGTGTTATAATAAAGCATTGATTGGAGAACTGTTATAAATTTAAAGTAATTGATATCAATGTAGCCTCATCACTGATGGGAATAAATTAGTCTGCCTGACACTACCATTTTACCACGATAAGCATACTCAGAGAGGTTTTACAGTATGTGAACTGATTGCGCTGCTTATAAACTGATAACCGTTGATTACGCTGTCGGGCATAATCAATTTATCTATCTAATTAACTAGTTAACAGAAAGTTTATTAGTTTAGCTATGTTCTCATAGGGCCTATTATGCAATAAAAAGACATTTACGTGCAATCATTTGTAACAAATGATGAATCTCTTTCTCCTGGGATAAATATTCAAAGTGTTCGGCCTGGGCTCAAAACGCGTCGCTTCACGCCGTGTTTTGAGCTTGTAGATCTGCTACTTTTGAGATAGTTTTGTGTGACGCTGTAGTATAATCAAGTAGGGCATTAATTTACGAAAAAAAAACACAAAAGGTTCGAATAATGGAGGTAAGAGCTTTCTGCCCGACAACAACTATGTAAGAATGCAAGACTTTTTCTAGAAGTGTTGAGACCTTTTCACACGGGGTTGCAACACTACGGCCAACGCATTTTCAACTCTGGCACCAGGTGGGCGATGTGTGAGTGACACGAGCACAGACGCGCCGTCAGTTTCACAGGCTTGGCGCCCACTTGTCGCTTCGCCTGTCAGACGATCTGCACGTCCGTCCGCCCGCTCGCTTCTCATTGGAAATGAATGACTAGCCGCGTTAATCGGCCCTTGTGTGAGAATATCTTCAGGCCGTAGTGTCACAGCATGTCTGACCGCATGGCAGCTTTACTCAAACACCACGTGTGCTGCTACAGTACATG
>NC_137618.1:9447458-9454958 GCF_963280865.1 Gymnoscopelus braueri | reverse complement strand
TTGGCAATAACTTCAACATTAATCCCTCAATTTCTACAGATTCCACTCACCTCTATAATGGCTGAATTTCAAACATTGCTGACCCACAATAAACTACCTGACCTGGCGGAGGAACACTTATTCTAGTTATATTATTCACTGATCATAGACTGTGCATTTACACTTTTACACATAAATACATTCATCTTGGACACTGCTGTTTCACACAGATCGGTGTGTGAACCCTTTTTACGCACATTCCCAGTAGGCCAAGGAAGAACCTCCACCCCAAGTTTATTTTTCAAATTGGCCTAACTGGCTGCTTCACCTTTTGGCATATAACTCTTGAACAGTAGGTAGTGCAATGCATTTTCTGCCCCTTGGATACCTTGGATCATGTCATTTGGTGTTTTCTTCAAAACACAGTTATTGCTACAACTCCTACAGACTTTGTCCAAAACCCATGCAGATTGGTACACATTCTCTCTGGAATCATGTGATCAAGATGTATCAGTCAGATTTTCCTTACTCCTTTCCGATCGTCTACGATCGGCTTCCAAAGTTTTCGGGAATGCAAAAGATGTCACAAATCATGAAATCTGTCCCCAAAGTATCGTGATATCGGAAAAATGTCTTTACATCTTCACCGGTGTCGGAATAAAACCCAGACGATACCCATCCCTAGTCGGGTTAATTAAGTTTATCTGTTAGCTGTTATGCACAGTTTTTCCTAATAAGGGATTCCGTAACCCATCAGTTTTACTTTGGTGTATTTTATTTTACAAATGTGTGCAGCTTAAAGCAGCTTAGTGAAACCCTGTTGGTTGCATAAGTCTTAGTGTCAAGCCAGCGCTCACGACTCTGTGTAGCTCAGCATGATCGTTGAAGTTGAGTTCAAAGACGGGTGATGCAGAATTAACGTCTTATATATCTGCTGTGCATGGCTGGATTAGAGCAGCGGTTCTCAAAGTGGGGTCAGGGGACCCCCAGGGGTCCTTAAGGGGGTAACGAGTGGATCAAATGAGTTGATATGGCACTCAAAATTTGTGGAACCACTTTAGCCCTGTATGTACAGTACCCATGGGCTGTTATGCGACGTGTTGCGAGCTTGAAGACCTGCTATTTTAATTGTATGGAGGGTCCCTGGCACAAAATATTGGCCAAATACATTATACATTTAGGGATCCTTGACATGAAAAAGTTTAAGAACCACTGGATTATAGAGCAGTGATTCTCTCAACCTTTTCCATTTCAAGGACCCCCGGTTTTATCTGATGGACCCTCCTGTATTAGGATTTGTCTTCCTCCTCCTCCTTCTTTCTGCTCAAGATGGCCGGTCTCTGAAACTCATTTTGTTCTATTCTTACTCACGTTGTTTTTTTGGTTCTTGACATTTGGTCTTATGTACCTGTACCAGTCCTGTGTTGCATTCTCTTATTCTGGCTGCTGCTGTATGATGACACCTGAATCCCCCGCCCCGGGGATCAATAATGGTTTGTCTAGTCCTATCTCTTCTTTTCTCCCCTCCTCTGCAACTAACGTACTGTCTACACACACACACACACACACACACACACACACACACACACACACACACACACACACACACACACACACACACACACACACACACACACACACACACACACACACAGTGTGTGTGTGTGTGTGTGTGTGAGAGACACACAAAAGACATAATCCCGATCCCACAATCCCTCTCGCATCCAATCATGTCTCTCCGAATGCTGCACGGCCTCCTGGGTAACCTAGATACAGGGTGCGTGTGTGTGTGTGTGTGTGTGTGTGTGTGTGTGTGTGTGTGTGTGTGTGTGTGTGTGTGTGTGTGTGTGTGTGTGTGTGTGTGTGTGTGTGTGTGTGTGTGTGTGTGTGTGTGTGTGTGTGTGTGTGTGTGTGTGTGTGTGTGTGTGTGTGTGTGTGTGTTTAATCCCTGACAGTCAGTCAATAGAGGAGCATCTGGCTTATTGACACCACATCTGTCTGTCGGTCGGTCTGTCGGTCTGTCTGGTGTTTAACAGAATAGATGTTACAACATGACCTATGATTAATGTTCTGGCCCCACAGTGGTGGAATGAACTTCCCACTGATGTCAGGACAGCAGAGTCACTGCCCATCTTTCGCCGCAGGCTGAAAACCCACCTCTTCAGGAAACACTACCCTGACCCTTCCTCTTAGCCTTGCCTACTTGTTGTCAATTATTTGTACAAGCTCTTGTTTTATTGGCTCTTGTTTATTTGATACAGTTATTTGTTTTAGCTCTTGCTCATCTGATTTCCCTATTTGTCTCATCTGTTTAAGAAAGTAGGTAGCTGATATATTGCACTTTTACCTTAGTGCTAGGTATGCTTGTTTTAGAAGAGAATGCACTTAAGACTTCTGGAGATTAGTAGTTTCCTTGACTACCTATGTTGAATGCACTTATTGCAAAGTCACTTTGGATAAAAGCGTCTGCTAAATGACTGTAATGTAATGTAATGTAATGTAATGTAATGTAATGTAATGTAATGCAATGTAATGTAATGTAATGCACACCTCTACAGTACACAGTCCAGGTCAACATTAATCGCTATGTTCTAAATTAATGCTCATCATATATTAGTAGAAGAACACGCAAAGTCTCGAACGATCGGTTATACAATACCCGTGGTGCTTGTAGTCAGAGTACTCGCTATACCCATTGTTAGAGTACCCAGTGCGGTACCCGTTGCCACAGTAGTACTAATAACGTTAAATAATTTATAAACGGGCACCGGCAGGAACGATGCAAATTGGGAATGCATGCCCCACCCGTTTATGTTTTAGTTGTGAGAACGGTTAAGGCAGTTGATAAACACAGCAAGACTTCACCATGGGTGCATAAGAAAGGTGGATAAGATAAACACCACACGTCCTACAACGTATGGTTACTCCAGCAACGTGTATGTTTACACAGGAGAACATGGCGACCATGGCTTGTTTTTGTTTGTGTGACTATCATCACATCAGTGTGATACTGAACTCAGATCTGTTGTACATAGAGCTCAGTCAGTCACTGACCTGCTATACTCAGTGCTGCCATGCGTGTGTGTGTGTGTGTGTGTGTGTGTGTGTGTGTGTGTGTGTGTGTGTGTGTGTCTGTGTCTGTGTCTGTGTGTGTGTCTGTCTGTCTGTCTGTCTGTCTGTCTGTCTGTCTGTCTGTGTGTGTGTGTGTGTGTGTGTGTGTGTGTGTGTGTGTGTGTGTGTGTGTGTGTGTGTGTGTGTGTGTGTGTGTGTGTGTGTGTGTGTGTCTGTGTGTGTGTCTGTGTGTGTGTCTGTGCGTGTGTGTGTGTGTGTGTTACCAGTTACATTATCAGCCATTGGCCCTGAAGGGTTGAGATGGTCACTCTCTCTCTCTCTCTCTCTCTCTCTCTCTCTCTCTCTCTCTCTCTCTCTCTCTCTCTCTTTCTTTCTTTTCTTTCCTTTTCTTGCAGTCTCTTCCGATCTCCATCATTCATTGTTGTCCTGCAGGCTTCAGGTCAAAGGAGACTCACCCCCCCCCCCCAAACACACACACACACACACACACACACACACACACACACACACACACACACACACACACACACACACACACACACACACACACACACACGCTCTCTCTCTCTTGCCCACCATCAGTCCACCGTCCACCCACCCTCTAGGAAATGTTTATATACATACTACATACTGTACATACATACACGTATATATATAGGAACATTATAGCATGGTTTTACAACAAGGAGTCTACATTAGATTGTTAGGACATTATAGCTGATAATGCTATGTAGCATAAGCTCTGTAGCAGGGGTCTTCAACAGGGGGTCCGGGACGCCTAGGGTCCTCAAACTTACTACAGGGGGGGGGGGGGGGGCTGCCATATCTTTGTGTGATAGGAACTTTTACCAGTGTCAGTTACCTTATGTGGACACTTTGCACATGTACAACGCGATTTTATTAAAACAAATTGCGCCTTAACTAATGTCCATAGCATATCATGTGCAGTATATATCTGCTGCTATGCTCACGCACCTTTATGTCTTACCTCACCTAACCCTAACCTCAGGGCTAGAGGATAGGATAACCGATAGATATACACCGTATATATATACTGTGTATATATGATTGATTATTGAGCTCTTTTTATTGATCTCTCTCCCCCTCTCCCCCTCTCCCCCCCTTCTTCCCTTTCTCTTAACAAATTGTGTAAACAAACAAACCAAAACACATTAATTTACACACTGATGATAGTGTGGGGTCCCTGCTTCATCTCTCTCTCAGCTAAGGGGTCCTTGGCCTGAAAAAGTTGAAGACCCCTGCTCTATAGGCATTTTTGAGCGGTGTAGCCGCTCCTATAAGTGGGGTTGGGACACCTCATTAGTACACCCTTCGCTGTACTGTGATTGGCTCATAATAGCACACCCCTCTACATTAGTACACCCCTAGCTGTACTGTGATTGGCTGACTCTATTGGCTGACTCTATTCAGCACTGTGATTGGCTAGCGAGACACATGATGACATTAATAACCTATAAATAGGACTATGCACTCAAAAAAACACTTTTTTTTTTAAAGTGAGCTTCCATCACTGTGTTGACCACACCGCTCACTTCACACTGGGTGTGATTTTTGGGCGGTGTAGCCGCCCCTATAAGTGGGTTTGGGACACCTCATTAGCTGTATTGTGATTGGCTCATTAGTACACCCCTAGCTGTACTGTGATTGGCTGACTCTATTGGCTGACTCTATTCAGTACTGTGATTGGCTAGCGAGACACATGATGACATTAATAACCTATAAATAGGATTATGCACTTCAAAAAATCCATATTTTTTTTAAGTGAGCTTCCATCACTATGATGACCACTGTGATGACCACACCGCCCACTTCACACTGGGTGTGATTTTTATGATCTGCACGGCTTTCATGACTTTTCGTGCTTTCACCGTCTGTGAGACCTCACTTCTGCATCCAGCGAGGACAGGCAGTTGGTTAGTTGGAGTGGCTTATATAGGCATCCAGAGACAGTCCGTAAGGCAGTATTGAGGGCACTGGGCAGCGTCCAGCTTCTTGACATGAGGGCTACGGCTTCAGACCACCAGGGCTAACAGTACTCCAGTACAACTCCAGAGCCCTCGGTGGAGATGCGCAGTGTCTTTGTGGCGGCTGAGCTCCCCACATAGTACCGGCTAGATGGCGTATCAGAGAGGCACAGGCTGTGGTCTTGGCCACGACACACTGTCCAGGTGTTGTTTAACTCATTCACCTCCAGAGTTTTTCAGCACAGTCTGCAGCCAGTGCCAGTGTTTTTGAGCATTTTTTACTAACATTCCGAGAGCCACAGAATATTTCGCTCCAGAACGATCGACACACACAGAGTGTCGCAAAAGACGGAGGAGTGTCTCTGCTTCCATCGGGGGGGGAAAGCGTGTCACCGCGACCCTCCGTTCTTTAGTTATTGGCTGTTGGCTTGTTCTTGCCAAAAACGCAGAAAAAAACAAAGCAGAGAAAAATGTATTTTTCTAAATCCTTTATCATTAGATCGGACAGGGCAGGGTTTGTTGTGATCACGTTATTTCCGCGTATACTCTTCTCCGGAAGTCATAGGATCCCTCATAGGTTGGCAAAGAGCGCCATCTAGCGTAAACACTGTTTCGACGTGTTACACGTCATCGGCACTCTGGGCCTTGGAAAAAATTTACGTGTTACACGTCATTGGCACTGAATGAGTTAAAGGAGAATTTTGGACTAAGTTTTTCTTACCTTTTCTATGATGTTATGATATCTTAGGATGAATGGTACAGTAGAACATTTTCATAACTCCATCATGGGTCCGCCACAACTTAAAACGTGCGCGGATAGGTTAGATCACATATTTTAATAGCTTTTTTTTTGGTTGCATAGTGTTCTGTCACTATGAATGTCAGATCAAAAAAAAAAAAAAGCTATTAGAATATGCGATCTAGCGCAAAGCCTATCCGCGCACGTTTTAAGCTGTGGCGGACCCGGGATGGAGTTATGATTTTTTTCTACTGTACCATTCATCCTAAGATATCATAACATCATAGAAGAGGTAAGAAAAACTTAGTCCAAAATTCTCCTTTAAGGGCAGTGTTCTATCGAGCTTCACACCGTTTTATGTTGCGGAGGGCTGGGACTGTAGCCGGGCATCGTCAACCATGCTGTTAATTTTGCGGGTTGCTTCCTTGTTGTAGAGGTGGAACATCGTTGCTACGGTCTTCTCAACACTGAGCTTGAGGCGCCAGTTCTTCAGGTATGAAGACAGAATGGTCATGTCCTCAGAGAAGTCCCTCTTCTACGGCTTCCCAGGATGACTTGCTGAGCCAAATGGCCAGGTCGTCTGCGTATAGCCGTACTTAACCTTGATGTTATTGCGGGTAGGTCGTGAACGTAAATGTTGGACAGCATTGGTAATTGGCCTGTGTAGACAGTAGAAAATTGTCACTGCACTACGGGCTGGGGTGGCACCTGTCAGCAGGGAGTGTAGGACGAACAGCACTCTACAGTACATCCTCCCGGTGGGGGCTCCTCACTGGCAGGTGAGTCAGGATACAACAGTGTGTGTGTGGGGGAGGAGTCAATTGGCATAACGACTGTGACTAAATTGGGGAGAAAAAGGGCAAACATTTTTAATTTAAATTAAGTGTCCAGAACATTAGCTACATTGTCAACCTGTGGATATTTATAGGCTACTTCTAATAGTCAATAACAATATCATAAGCAGTGGTGGAAAAAGTACTACATTTTTTTACTTAAGTAAAAGTATCAATACTGCAATGTAGAAATACTCTGTTACAAGTGAAGTCCAGAATTAAAAATGTACTTGAGTAAAAGTACAAAAGTATTGGTATCAAAATATACTTAAAGTACAAAAGTAAAAGTACCCATTATGCAGAATGTCCCAAATTTTCAAATGTATAAAAATCATTTGAAAATAGCAGATCTACAATCGCGACGCATTGTGAGCTAGGGCTTTCACCAACTAGTCGACCACTAGTCGACTCTGTTGGTACTAGTCGAATAGTTTTTTTTTAAATTTGTTTTAATGCCATAGTAATTGCCCATCTTACTATTATTATTATCCTCCTGACTTTATTTCTTATCAAAAGGGGTTCAAAAGTATGCCCAATAAAAGCCTATTATTGGGCAATGGGGATCCTTGGAGACGCTGCTGTGGTGCTGTGCTGCTGTGCCAGAAGCGCTTCCCTTAAAACGCCATAAAAATAAGGGCAGGAGGATAATAATAATAGTAATATAGTAGTAGGATGGCATTAAAACAATGCCCCCCCCTAAACCCCCCCCCCCCCCCTTTTTTTTAAATGTAAATTTCAACTAGTCGACTAGTCGACTACTACTTGGTCAAATGAGTCGACTAGTAAAAATCATTAGTTGTGAATGCCCTATTGTGAGCTTGGAGATCGGCTATTTTCAAATGGCCGAAATGTATATAGGGCTGAAGTGGGTAATGTATGTTATGTAATCATA
>NC_137618.1:9429958-9444958 GCF_963280865.1 Gymnoscopelus braueri | reverse complement strand
AAGCTCCACATTTATTCGCAAGAATCGCAATGGAGCAGTAAGTACGGTCTAAATAAGGCAGTCCAAGGCAATCCTAACTAAGACACAAATATCTGTGTAAACTACAGTAAACGGATATACTGTACTGTAGATATGTAAAACAATCATAAAAAAGAAAAACATGCGCGGTTCCTCAACTACGGGCTACGGCAAAGCCATCTTCAGACTTCAGCACCTTGGACAGAGGCATGGCCAGGTAGGAGAGAGAGAGAGACGCCTATTTAGTTGAAATGAATGAATAACAGCAATAAAGTCGACCAAGTCACACAGAAAGTTAGCTTACCTTTATTCAGTCTGCTTGAACTTTTGGAACGGGCAGCATCTATCAGGGCCTTCTCCTTCAGTACTTATTTGTAGAATTCCTGGCATGTGCAGCTTTAGTTCACTTTAACTTGAATTTCACTCTTGATTAGATCAACGCTGCAGCTATTCCTATCATTGGTCCAAGCCCCCACCATAAGTGGAAACAGTCTCTCCACAAAAAACTCAAGTTGAAGGACAATAAAGCTGTCATGTTTGGCGTCATTGCGTGCTTCAGTAATGCTGTTCACTTTGATGCAACAGTACCTTTTGTCACTGCGAGTTCTCTCACCCGTGTTCACTATATATATTAATGATATTGTTTCCTCACTATGTGGCTGTCAAATCCATCTCTATGCTGACGACACAATTTTATACTGTACCGCTGACTCCCCTGTATTGGCCATAGAACAATTACAACTCTCCTTTAACTCCCTACAACACTCCTTTACCAGTCTTAAACTAACACTTAACGACAATAAAACCAAATTCATGATCTTCTCCAAATCCAAACACATAGACCACTCCAATCTCCTTATCACCACCACCAATGGATCATCAATAGAAAAAGTCACAGAATACAAATACCTTGGTATATGGCTGGACGACAAGCTTAATTTCAAACATCACATAAATAACCTCGTTGTAAAACTCCGTCAAAAGATTGGCTGCCTATATAGGAATAAAGCCAGCTTCCCCATACTCTGTAGGAAAAGGATTATTGAAGCCACATTTCTATCAGTACTAGACTACGGAGATATAATCTACCGTCATGCAGCCGCCTCCACACTCAAGCCTCTGGACACAGTTTACCACTCAGCTCTGAGATTTATTACTGGTGATAGCTACAACACCCATCATTGTGCCTTGTATGATAAAGTGGGCTGGTCTTCTCTGACTGAGAGACGCAATAGTCATTGGCATCTTTTTATTTATAAAGCCCTGGTTGGTAAATTACCACCTTATATCTCATCCATGCTACGTCTGAAACCTAATCACATTCTAACCCGCTCCAGCGATTGGCTAATCCTGTTGGCTCCTTTTGCCAATTCAGAACAGGGAAAGGCTGCTTTCAGCTTTGGTGCACCTGAGTCTTGGAACCTCTTGCAACAAGAGCTTAAATTGAATACCCTAGTATCTATTGGCCATTTTAGGAATCTATATAATAACCGTGTCTTACCCATATGCAACTGTTTTAACTAATTGATGTTAACATGCAATTGTTTTAACGGTTTGTGTCAACTTTATTGTTTTCTTGTTATTCCTATGTTATTTATATGTGTGTAATCTCGGCATCATTGTAAATGAGGGTCTCCCTCAATTGATCTCTCCGAGAATCTTAAATAAAGGTTGAATGAATAACACTAAACTCATCATAAAGGAGGTCCATAACTCCATATCCAGTTGTTTGCTCATGTTAAGAGCTTCAGCTGCTCCGCAGAGTTCTTAGAAGCTGAATTCTCTCTTGACAGCCAAACATGAGATGTGATTCATGTAATTCTGATCAGAGAAATTAAACCATTTCTTACGGTCATAGAACTTGAGGTCATTTTTGATCGCAGCAGCCTGTGTGGTAGGAAACCTCTGCAGGAGAGTGCTTGTCTCAAATCCAAAGAAACGATCCTTTAACCGTTGTTCAAGTTTCAGCTTTAGATTTGTCATGAGATCGAAAAGCTCACAGACAGTTGTCTCATTCCCCTCAGCTTCAAGCACAGCATCGTAAAACAGCTTTAGGCTATTCTGCAAAAACGTAACGTATGCCTGGAGTTCACAAGGCACTCCCTCGCCATCCTCGTCATTAACAAAAAACTTCCAAAGAGCTGATGGGCAGCTGTCTTCTCCAAGAGACAAAAAATAACTTCTGACAGCAGGCCGGCAGTCATTAAGCCGTTTGACAGCTGGCCACAGACTGAGCCACCGTGTTGGTACAGTACGTGCCTGTGAAGTGCCATGTACTCCTCATCCACAAAATCAAAAATGCCTTTAAATTCTTGGACTTGTTTAGCCGATATTGAAAAGTGGCTGTACGTATATTATCGTAACTACAGACTCAACATCCACTTTAAGCTTGTCACCTGAATTCCTCCCACAGTTATGCAGAATGTGGGCCACGCAGTTGGCTTTGATGATAGCACCGTTCTTGTCTTTCGACTTTTTATACACAGATTTATTGCGCCCCATAATTCACGCTGGCGTCATCTGCTCCGAATGCAGACACCCGTTCTAACCCCCAGGTTCCTCTCCTGCAGCCTTGAAACAACCTGGTTAAATATGGCATCAGAGTCGTCTCTGTGGTCATCATAAAAGTCCAGCAACTTGCTCTGCACGCCATGTTCTGCTGTGTAAAACCTCACTGCTAGAGGGAATAGTTTGGTAGTGCCGTGATTTTATGCATCAGATGAAATTGAAAAAAAATGAAGAGAATCTGGTTTGTCAGCAGCCCGCTGGATTGGATGTGTATTTAACTATAGAACATCGGTAACAATAGCAGCACTCTTTGTGCGTCCACAAGCCATCTTCTTAGCTATCTCTGAGTCGGTGTACATGACGGGGTAAAGTTTAGATCCACAATCACCATATCTGTACAATAAATAAATAAAATATTTTTATATTTAATTATATGATATACTATATTTAATAAATATACTTTTTGCGGTTTTCAAAAAATAATTATTTCACAGAATCAAAATGTTTTATAGTCATGATTCACCAGGAGCCTGGATGGCTTGATTCCAGGCTTAAAATAATGAATATAAATATTTTCGGAAATCTCTATGGGAAAAATGAATGGGCTTTCTATTTGTGGCACCACAAAATGGCCGCCGCTGCTATGCCCTATGACGTGATGCTAAGATTATTTTCAATACAAAAGAATACTTCCGTGACCCAGGGGATAACAGAGTGACGTCAGGACTTCGAAACTCAATATCCTTAAAAACAACATGGCGTCCATTGTAACTTTCACCTCTGCCCGCCGAAGGTTGTCGCTGCAATGCGTCTCTAAAGACGAGCGGTGAGGAGAGAGAGTGAGAGAAACGGAGAGTAACAATAAGAATGTGTCATCTTTGGAGACCAAATGGAGGATTTTGAAAGTTAACGTGAAAGTGGTCAAGTGTGTCTGTGGGTTTTATACAGTACATATTGAACCAATGGAAAGGATATTAAAGCAGCACTATGTAACTATATAGCAAATTACGTCCCACAAAATTATAAAGTTAAATGTTTAAACAATAACAATCATCCTTCCATAAATGTATAGACTCAGGGGGGTCCCTGCTGAGGGCTTGACTGTATTAGTATAGGGGGGGGACTTTTGCCAAGGTATCAAGGCAGAACTGCCAGTGAAAGTCGAAGACTGGCCAATCACAGCGCGTCCTCGCTGGAGATGCTTGCAGAGACTCTTGGCTAATGAAGTCAAAGACGTTGGCTGCCATGTTATTTGTGTCCAAACTAAGTGGCCACTGATACCCAAACTACGTAGTGCTGCTTTAACAAGAATTTGTGGTGGACGAAGGTTTCCACCCGACAGCGACGATATTACGGGAAACTATAAGCATCAGGGGGACACAGGCTCACACTGACACACAGAAGGACAGCAGCAAGACACAGGAGAGACAGAGGGGTCATTATGAGAGGTCTGACCTCTCATTAACCTTGCATTAGTTTTGGCACCATCATGTGGTCAGCAAAACACAGGACATCTGACCCTCCCGTCCCTGCGACACCCAGGCCAACGCTCCCCGTGACCTAGAGACCCAGTGTTTCCCAACTTGGGGTGCAGAGTAGACGCCCTTTTACCCCCTACAATCTGATCTTACAAGCTTGTAGATCAGCATCCCCCCCCCCCCCCCCCCCGTTCATCATGTGAGAAGTATGTCGGGCAGAAACCTCCTATCTCCATATTCAAACTTTTTGTGTTTTGTCGTAAATGAATGCCCTACTTTTTTCCTCTTTTTTGAATATTTTATTTTTATACTAATGCCCTACTTGATTATACACAAAAGCATCAAAAGTAGCAGATCCAGCATGTGTTTGTGCGCAAACACATGCTTTTGTCAGAGATAAAGACGGGGGGGCTCCAAGGAAAATAGATTGGGAACCACTGACCTAGACTCCCCCCCCCCTTCCCCCCCCTTCCTCCCAGACAGTCCTTTGTGCCAATAGCCATGAGGCTCCAAAATCAAACTTGACCCCAATATGAGAATTTAACACCAGTCTGTTACTGACTATAGACTACTGATTCTTTCGTGTTAACTCTGACACTCGTGCACATGGACTATGTACATTGATGAACATTGACATAATATAGGATATATATAGATGTGCAGTCTAAATATTTCTAAGGCCTAATCATTTGTCAACATTGACATGATGACAAATAAATTGGACATTAATACAGTAGCATGGAAATGCTTTTGATTAACTAAAGTAAAGTCATTCTTTTTTTTGTCCTCATGAGTGCAGAAGTTGTGCCGATACTGTATTTGGGAAATCAGACATTGCTGCGGTCAGCATTTACATTTTCTGGTCCATCACCAGTAAAAGCTGGCCCACCCCAGCCTAGAAGCACGGTGCTCTGCAGGGACACAAGCAAGACACAGTCACTTTTACTTTATTTGTTTATTTGGGAAGAACAACAACAGGTTGAACACGGCATACAAAAAGCTGTATATACTGTAGTAGAGTTGAGGATGCAATGTAAATACGTCAGAGTTAGCAAGAATGCGAGAAGAAAGGAAAGCTCCTCGATCACTTACTGTAAGTGTCATTTTGAGGCGGCATTGTCAGATTTTTAGTGGAACATATTCAAGTCATAATCGAGTCATAAGGCGGCATATTATAATAAATAATGTATCTTCTTTGTTGTTATGACATTACAGATCACTGGTATTATATTGCTTGTCTTTGCTCAGACGTCATGCTATATCGGATGCACTTTACTCTCCAATGCTTAGTAGTCGTTGGACATGCATCCGCCCCCATGCACAACAAGCCTCAGCATTGAGTAATTAAAGATCAGTCAAACCATTACTGAATTTGTAAGTGTTATATCACGCGTTCAAATGTTTTTAATGAGGGTGCAATTTGTGAAAAAGAACAGAGGAATACAGATTGTCTGCGTTTTATTCATGACAATAAAATAGATGAACAACAGTGTACAACAAATTCAAATCAACTGCTTCAAGAGCATTTCAGTATCTCTTGCAGTTTGTTCAAGTGGGACACCACTCTCAGACTGCTGACACACACGCACGCGCATGCACGCCTACACGCGTGCGCACAGTGAAATTCCTCTTGTTTAACCGTGTTGTGTAAAGCATCACCCGTAGTTCTGCCCCATCGTCATTCAACTTTTACAATGTTTTCATTAGAAATCGAGAAGGTCAAGCTCGGCTCACATTTTTTACTTAAGTAAAAGTAGCAATACTGCAATGTAGGAATACTCTATTACAAGTAAAAGTTCGGAATTCAAAATGTACTTGAGTAAAAGTACAACCATGGCATGTTATGTTATGTTATGTTATGTTATAAAAATCTTTTGAAAATAGCAGATCTACAAGCTCACAATCCGTCGCATCGCAACACATTGTGAGCTTGTAGATCGGCTATTTTCAAATGGCCGAAATGTATATAGGGCTGAAGTGGTTAATGTATGTTTTGTAATAATAATCAAATTCTACAAAGTAACTGTAGTAACTAAAGTTTTCAAATAATTGTAATGGGGTAAAAGTACAATATTTACCTCTGAGATGTACAGTAGTAGAGTAGAAGTAAAAGTATTGAAAATTGGAAATACTCCAGTAAAGTAAAAAAATACCTCAAAATATGACTTAAATACAGTACTTGAGTAAATGTACTTAGTTACTTTACACCACTGCACACAGGGACTCGGGAACAAACGGGGACACGGGCAGAAAAGCCGTGCAGCTCTGCTGACTGCTGTGAGATGCAGGCTGGGTCAACACCTGCCTCTGTGGGCCCGTTTCAGCTGGCACTGTGCGGGGCTGCCACGCTTCTACAGAGAGGTGCCACCTCCTCACGTTGGACTGTCTTCGTTTTCAATACAGGCCTTTTTTTCTTGTAACAAGAGTGCCTCTTCAACCTTCACTGGGTCCTTCTGTGCACCAGGGTCTGGGATAATGTTCCTGGTTGTCCCCCCTGATGGGAGACTGTCATACTCAGATAATCAACACATTAACGCAGTGCTTCTGAAATGGAGTGGCAAGGCACACTGGTGTGTACCGTGAGAAGTCCTGGTGTGCCTTTAGGGATGTCGTGACAGCCACACATTATTAATGCAATATATACAACTATACGAAACGGTATGAATTATTTACTATATCAGTACTTAGTGCACGTTAATTGATCCCTCAATCCCTTTGAACTTCAGAGGGATTGTGAGCTGAGTTGATTGATTCGTCCATTAAAGTGTCAAACTCATTCTGTGCTCTCTAATCAATTAACGCATTAAAGAGAGAGGGAGTGGGGGGGGGGGGTGTTTAACAACACACCTTCCCTGTTTGTACACACAGACCAGAAATCTTGCATAGTCAAGGTTTAACAACTTTGAACTTGGTATCCCTATTTTGGGCATGACATTATAGGTGAAAAATTTTAATTTAAATATACAGTATATACACAACGCAAATATATTCACACGTCATGATTTGACACGTTGTGAGCTTATAATAAATAGACACTTTTTGAAAAGTTGTGCAAGTATGAAATAGGTTGTACTTTCATTTGGCATTAGTAAAACAAATATGACAAAACAATAATACAATTAAGATCAATAAGAGTGATACCATGTTACAGAAGCCAATCTGCACGGATATGAATACAGGTGTGCATTGAGATTTTGACTTGCCCTTTGGTGTGTCTTGGACACAAAACATAAAACTTTGAAAACCACTGGTGTCTGCAAAGAGCTTCACCATTGTTTATGTGGCAAAAAAAACAACAACAGAAACTTTGGACCGTTGGACTCATTCAGATGAGTTGATGTGAAATGAATTAATCCAAATGATGACTGAACTGACCTGAACGTTTGTTTGTTTGTTTGTTTGTTTCCTAGGTAACCAGGTGTGTAAAGGGGGCGTGTCCTACTCTCTGTGTCAGGAGTGTAATGTTCAGTTAACGTCGGCGGCTCAGGCTCAGCTCCACTACAACGGACGTTCTCACCTCCGCAGACTGAGACAAATACAGGCTGACGCTACAGGTATTACCGTACTACGTGCAGCGGTCACTCGTTCCTGTGTAACTTTCGAAGGATTAGACCCTTCCTCGCCCAGGAGTCTGCCCAGCTCCTTATCCAGTCATCTCAAAGCTTGACTACTGTAACTCCCTACTTGCCTCGCGGCATCCTCACTTAAGCCCCTCCAAATGATCCAAATGATCCAGAATACCGTAGCACGCCTGGTCTTCAATCACGGTCTTTCACGTCTCCCCCATTTTGTGCTCCCTTCATTGGCTTCTGGTTACTGCCCACCCCCAGTACAAAACACTAACCTACAAGGCAACCGAAGGCACGGCACCCCTACAACCCTTCCCGCTCAGCTAACACACAGATCAGCTAACACAGGAATGCTGGCCGAGCCTTCCTTAAAACACCCTGGACAGCGTCCACACGTCCTAGTCTCCTCTCCCCCCTGGCTCCCAAACTGTGGAATAAACTCCCCACTGCAGTCAGAACTGCAGACTCACTCCCAATTTCCCTCTGTGGTCTGAAGACTCACCTCTTAAGACTCCACCTCACCCCCTAGAACTCCGAGCCCTTCAGACTCCACCTCACCCCCTAGCACTACCACTCACACCTTCAGACTCCACCACACCCCCGGCACTTTTACCTTTTCAGACAACACCTCACCCCCTAGCACTCACCTCTTCCACCTCACCCCCCACCCACCTTTTGAAAAAATCTTCACATGCACGAGCGGAGCATCCGTGCACGACCATTGAGAGAACGGCTGCATTCATTAACATGGAGCGTAAGAAAATCAGCGTCTGTGCGCTCGGGCTTGCGCGTCCTGTGGGTTTCGTGCACCAGACTTGTTTGTTTTTTTTCAGACGCAAATGTACAGATATATGTACAGATATTACATGTTATTTAGATAGCATGTTGTTTAGACAGATGCTAGGTTCATTGTCTCCGCCAGGCCGAAAGGCATGGCGAGAGAGTATGTTTTGCCCCCTGTCCGTCCGTCCGTGTGTCCGTGTGTGTGTCCTGTCTGTGTGTTAGCAGCTAATCTCCGACACCGTTGGCCCGGTCGCTCCGAAACTGTGCACACACACTCCCTGGATGCCAATTCAGAACCTCTGCCCCAATTTTTTCACATGGGCCTGTTATAGCGCCACCAGGAGGCCGATTTGTGCAAAACCCATTTTTTTACATTACTCCTACAGATTTTATCCAAACGTCATGCAAATCGGTACACAGTATCTCTGTAGTCATGTGATCAACACGAATCTGTCCGATTTCCCATATTCCATCCTCATTGCCTATGGTTGGCTTCCAAAGTTTGCAGGATTGGTACGTTTTGAACAAAAAGCCTCAAACTATGCACGCAGCTTGCGATTTCCGTGAATTTTCACACGCACATTCCCACTAGGCCGAGGAAGAAATGCCACCCTTTTCACATTGGCCTGTTATAGCGCCACCAGCAGGTCTAATTTAGCAAAACAAATTTTTGGAACAAAATGCCTCAAATCATGAATGCAGTGTCTGATTGCCGTGAAAGACCTAAGAATAAATGGCACCCTTTTCACATTGGCCTATTATAGCGCCAACAGGAGGCCAGAATAACGTACCTGACCTGGCGGAGACCTGTGCTCCGAGGAGCACTTTTTCTAGTTGTTTACTCTGTATCCTAGTTTCTTAGAGGCACTACAGTGTTCGCTCTGCACTCTATTTATGTAACTATTTACCTTGTTGTTTGTTGACCACAGTTCGTACTTCTTCTGCTTATTGTTGTTGTGTGTGTGTTGTTGTTGTAGGAGGGGGTCCCGGACCCTCACAGCCTCAGTCTCCCCCTCAAGGAGCAACCTCCACCACCTCAACTTTAACACCAGCAGCAGCCCCTAACTCTGGCCTCAATCCACTCCTCACTACTCCTGCTACAGGTAGGAAATACTACTACTACTACTACTACTACTACTACTACTACTACTACTACTACTACTACCACCCAAGACAAATAGAAGAGCAAGAAAGCCCAACTGGCGTAGGTGGTCGCTGGTCGCCCATTTGGTAGACCGGAATTAGGTTGGAGTCTATTCATCCCAACAGGAGAGTGAAAGTGAACACAGCTTCTGAACCATTCTTTAGCCCAATGGTCACTGAACTAAATATTGGACCCATTTGTTACAAGCCACACAATCTTCCCAACATTCTGACGCTAAAATCGCTTTTTTTCAGATTGACAAATCAGAAGAAAATCGACTTTGTTATCGACCTTTCTTTGCCCCATAGCAACACACTGTCGCGAGATCTATAGATAGCACAAGTAAACATTGGAAGTTGGCGAGACCTGCCGTCAGACGACGCCCACTTATGGGAGACCATTTGTGTACCATTTTGCACCTAGTGGCGAAGCATGGGTTGGCCTATCTTCATAAATTAAGCATCTTTGCTACTACTACTACAACTACTACTGCCACCACTAGTGCTACTCAGTGGTGTAAAGTAACTAAGTACATTTACTCAAGTACTGTACTTTAGTAAAATGTTGAGGTATTTTTGCTTTACTGGAGCATTTCCAAATTTCTATACTTTTACTTCTACTCCACTACATCTCAGAGGCAAATATTGTACTTTTACTCCACTAAAATGATTTGAAAACTTAGTTAGTTATTTTGCAGATATAAAGGATTATATTATAAAACATACATTAACCACTTCAGCCCTATTTTATACATAGGCTATTTGAAAATAGCAGATCTACAAGCTCACAACATGTCGCGATGCGACGCATTGTGAGCTTGTAGTTCGGCTATTTTCAAACATCTTAGTACTTTTACTTTTGGTACTTTAAGTATATTTTGATGCCAGTACTTTTGTACTTTTACTCAAGTAACGTTTTGAACACAGGCTTTTTACTTGTAACAGAGTATTTTTATATTATGGTATAGCTACTTTTACTTAAGTAAAATATCCGAGTACTTCTTCCACCACTAGTGCTACTATTACTACAAACACAGCACGACACTCACTACTACAACTAGCAGTGTTGTTGCTGCTGCTACTACTGCCTGTAAAACCACCACCAGAGAGGGTGTAGAAACTGAGACACTGGCACACTTTAGAGTCATTTCCTGTATCTGTGACAACGTTGGCGCCCACTTAGGAGGCAGGAAGAGTATTCCATTTCATTCCATTGGCACAGTTCGTAATGCAGCATCTTTGTTGTAGAGCATCTTTGATACTACTACTGCTGTTGCTACTGTTACTACTACTACTACTACTACTAGTATACAACTCTACTACTACTATTACCACTACGACCTTGAAATATGTATCTGTACTGTATGTATGTATATATGTATGTATGTGTATGTATGTGTATGCATGTACGTAAGGACGTACAACTATATATCTATCTATCTATCGTGTGAGAGAGAGAGAGAGAGAGAGAGAGAGAGAGAGAGAGAGAGAGAGAGGAGGTGGTAAATGTTTAAACAGTAATTGTTATTCCAGCCTACAATGATAAGGACATATGTAATTACAGCTGAGTTCTCTCTCTCTCTCTCTCTCTCTCTCTCTCTGTGTGTGTGTGTGTGTGTGTGTGTGTGTGTGTGTGTGTGTGTGTGTGTGTGTGTGTGTGTGTGTGTGTGTGTGTGTGTGTGTGTGTGTGTGTGTGTGTGTGTGTGTGTGTGTGTGTGTGTGTGTGTGCGTGCGTGCGTGCGTGCGCGCGCATGTGTGTGTGTGTGTGTGTGTGTGTGTGTACGTGCGGTTGAACATGTGTGTGCATACACTCAAACCACGTGCTTGTGGTTTGGTTGTGTGTAGGCCCTATCGCACTGCGTGTGTATATTGTGTCTCATTAAGTGGGTCAGCTTTAATGAGCGTTGTGTTGGTGTGTGTGTGTGTAACCAAGGACATATCAAATAATCTACCCTCTTCTGTGAAGACGTGTTAGTCATGTGTACATGTGTACTAGTCTTTATACTGTATATGTGTACTTCGTACTCTTCAGACTCCACCTCACCCCTAGCACTTCACTCTCCCTGAACTCCTTCCTGCCACCCTCTGCCTCCATCGATGCTAGCCACTAGCCACTGACCAAGATACGGCGACCATGCAGACATACTGTATCTTGGTCACTCATTCTCATGTTTTTGTTACTTATAGGTTTGTTTTCTTCACCACAATGTTAAGAATGTAATTTAGATAGCATGCTATTTAAACAGATGCTAGTTTCAATGTTCACCTGGTATCCTATAGTTTCAATTTACAGATAGTTATTGCGACACCACACTGTCCCTCTGCATTGTACTGTATGTATGTCGTGACCTTGTTTATTGAAATGTAAGTCGCTCTGGATAAGAGCGTCTGCTAAATTGTAATTATACATTGTAATATTTGGCATAAAGATATATACGGGCTGAATGAGTATAGACGGGTTGTGAGGCCATAGCTAAATGAGCAGAGAGGCTGTCTGGGAGTCTGAAGGTCACTGGTTTGCTGTCTATCGGCTGCCGTGTTAACCCATTAAGAACAGGAACGCATCTGTGTCATTTTAGATTTCTTTGGCTATTCAAAATTAGCATATCTACAAGCTCTTAGCGTGGCACCAAGTGCCGCGCTACGAGCTTGTGGATCTGCTATTTATTTGTTTTTATCGTGAAAATTAGTGCAAATCTTTGAATGTATATATTCTTTTTAAAAGCGAACATTTGTAACTCAAATCTTTGCTTCTGGGGGGGCCCTGGAACAACCTATTTTGAGATGGGGTGGTCCGCGGCCAAGTACATTAGTTTTTTTTCAAAAAAACTGTTTAGGATTTAGAAGACATTTGTAGAATCCCCAGAAGCAAAGATATGAGTTACAAATGTTCGCTTTAAAGAAATATATATATATATATTCAAAGATTTGCACACATTTTCAAGATTTTTCAAAATATATTGCAGATCTACAAGCTCATAGCGCTATGAGCTTGTATATCTGCTATTTTTTTAATGGCCCAAAGAAATCTATTTAATGGGTGAAGTGGTCAGATGGGTGGGCCCCATGCATTTTCAGCGCATGTTAATTTTAATGATCAATCAATGGATTGTGTTCTGGCTTGGGTCCATGGAACCAAAGAATTTTTTTCCTTCATATATACAGTGACAACAACACCCCAAATGAGTGGGATGACTAAACTGGTCTTAATCATTACGGTATGTGTTCTAGTCTTTATATTTCATAGTGCTGATTTACATCTAGTGCATAAGTGGTGAAGTTTAATTATCTGATTAAATAGGTTAGTTTGTTGTGACTGTAAATGTGTATTGGGGATTTCACCAGTAGATGGTAGCATTATACCAGAGTAACACACACACACACACACACACACACACACACACACACACACACACGCATGCACGCATGTACACACGCACGCACGGGTGCACACACACACACACACACACACACACACACACACACACACACACACACACACACACTTACAGTACGTACAATTTTGAGGATTTTTTACTTTACTGGAGTGTTTTAAATTTGCAATACTTTTACTTCTACTCCACTACATCTCAGAGGCAAATATTGTACTTTTACTGCACAAAAAATATTTGAAAACTTTAGTTATAGTTACTTTTGATTATTTTTTACAAAACATACATTAACCACTTCAGCCCTATATACATTTCGGCCATTTGAAAATAGCCGATCTACAAGCTCACAATGTGTCAATTTCAATCAAATGTGACGAACTTGTGAAATGGGGCATTCTGCACAACTTTTACTTTTTTTTACTTTAATTACATTTTGATGCCAATACTTTTGTATTTTACTCAAGTAATTTCTACATTGCAGTATTGATACTTTTACTTAACTAAAAAATGCGAGTACTTTTACCACCACTGCATTCTCTGGCTCCTTTCCATTTTGAACAAATTACATTAATACAATTAGACTGATGGGCAGGCACACAGACACACACAGACAGACAGACAGACAGACAGACAGACAGACAGACAGACAGACAGACAGAATCTTTTTCTTATTCTGCAAACTGAGTACAAGGACAAGAGACAGAGAGAGAGAGAGAGAGAGAGAGACTGCACATTTTATGATGTGGAATGGGTTCATTAAACAAGGTAGGAAAAGTGCTGTTTGTATATTTTATTGATTGATTGCATACTTTATTAACACGATTATTAACAGTACCGGTAGTACAGTCAAAGGTTATGCTAAAAGGATAACACAATCCCATTGTGGTCCTTTGTACTCAATTAATCAGTAATGTATATAATACATACAATACAATGCTATACAAATACAACACAAAACACATTGGAATAAAGCTCAGTAGAATCATATATCCTATATCTTATATGTATCATATATATGTACAATATGTATGAATATGTATGTGTCCAGTCAGCTGTCTATACCAGGTTTTACATTTAAAGATAAATAAATAAACAAACAAACAAATAGTTAAAATAATGATAATAATAGTAGTGAATAAAAGGACGTATGGACATACACAGGATGAATGTGTATTCAATTGTGTCTTTTCTGGGAAGACATTCCAGACATATGTGACATGACTGTCCTGATTACTCACACGCTGCTTCTCATCACTACTGAATCCAGTCAATGGAAATCACAAGGACGTGTGTGTGTGTGTGTGTGTGTGTGTGTGTGTGTGTGTGTGTGTGTGTGTGTGTGTGTGTGTGTGTGTGTGTGTGTGTGTGTGTGTGTGTGTGTGTGTGTGTGTGTGTGTGTGTGTGTGTGTGTGTGTGAGAGGGTCAAATGGCCTAACAACTTGGAGAACAGTGGTTCTCAAACTTGTTAGTGCCAAGGACCCCCAAATAGATTGGTATTTGGCTGCGGACCCCCATCTGAAAATGTTTTGTGCCAGGGAGCCCCCAGAAGAGAAGATTTGTGTTAAAAAATATATATAATTATTCATTTTTTTCTAACGCTTTCAAGATTTAAAAAAAATATTCAAATATAGCAGATGAGCGAGCTTTGAGCATGGTGTAGAATGTAATGAATAAAACGTGTTGTTTTACTTTCCATTTGGGGTCTGTAGCTCTCAGAGTTACAGACCTTTAACCCCTTTAGACTGGGAACCCCTTTATGTAACAATACCTTTCAATCCGGGAACCCCTTTTGGGGTTCTTGTTGCTATGTACAGTATATAGCAAGTACTGTAGCAACATACATTTTTTTTGTAATTTTTGAATAAATATTTGAAGTTTTTCAGAAAACTTAGGTCAGGATTTAGTTAAGGGTGGTCCCCGGAGATTGAGCAGCAGTGCTCTAGTCTAGGGCATGTGTCTTCATTCAGCAGGGGGTCCGGGACCCCTAGGAGGTCCTAAGTCACTACATTACTACTATATATTTTTTTAAATTACATAACTACTTGAACAGAATATACATTCATGCAGTAGAAGGATGAATAAGTTAGCAAACAAATATATATATATATA
>NC_137618.1:9414958-9424958 GCF_963280865.1 Gymnoscopelus braueri | reverse complement strand
AAATGTAGTCAGTTAAATGAAGTCCCCTCACATGTATGCAAATTACATCCTGCACATAATCCTACATTCACTTGAACTCCTAACTAGGAAGAGATAGGAAGGGTTATTGCTCTCTATTGAGTCTAATGATCATTACATCCTGATGTGAAAGAAAATATTTCTAAATAAGAAGAAAAATAAATAAAGGCTATTATGTATTATTTTGATGTGTCATAATTAAACTTAATGTTGATATGGCACACTGACTATCAAGAAAATAAAAATATGGCACTTCATGTCAAAAAGGTTGCCAACCCCTGCACTAGAGAGTGTCCTGACTGGCTGCATCTACAATCTACAAGCTCGGGCTTGTACATCAGGTATTTATGGCGAAGAGATTTGGTTTAGAGGGTGGGGGGGGGGGCATAGGAAAGAGCCCTGGGGGACCCTGGTCAATAAAGTCTTTAAAGTATTCTCTGCTCGCCTACACATAGCTAGTCCAATTTCATCCCCCCAGTAGACTATGGCTTTAGACAGTTTAAAATACCAGTGCCAGTAGACGGAGAGAGGGAACACGTATCTTTGTGCACATGCTGCTGGACGTATCACATGTAGTCTACTGGTTTTCAGCACCTCGTACGTCTTAGAGGTCCTACATCTCTGATATCTCTGCATGTGTGCTCCTTGGAGCGCCAGGACATAATTAGAATATTTAGGAGGAACATTTTTGGATTTGGGTTTCACACAGCGGGAGAAATGAGAGGCGATAGTGATAGGAGCGCATGTGAGCGGGGGGGCATTTTGTCTCTGTCGGGCAGAAACCTCTTATCTCCATATTTAAACTTTTTGTGCTTTATCGTAAATAATAATAATAATAGTAATAATACACTTTATTTGTATAGCACCTTTCATGACATGACATGCAGCTCAAAGTGCTTTACAGAGCAAGAATAAAATTACAGTTACAAATAGTGACCGTATTGCCCTACTTGGTAAAACTCACAATACCATAAAAAGTAGCAGATCCACAAGCTCGAAACGCGGTGTGAAGCGATGCGTTTTGAGCTTGTAGATCTACTACTTTAGCTGCTTTTGAATTTGAATCCTGAAAATCCTTGAACATCGGAGGTTTCCACCCGACAGAGACGATTTGCATGTCATTGCCATGGGGCAGAAACCTTGTATCTCCATATGTCAACTTTTTATGTTTTTTCGGGGTAAATTAATGCCTTGCAAGAGTGTCGCACAAAAGTAGCCGATCTACAAGCTCACAACGTGTCACATCATGACACGTTGTGAGCTTGTAGATCGGCAAGTTTTTTCACTTTAGTGAAAGTGGTCAAGTCTGTCTGTGGGTTTTAAAAATATTTAGTCGATGAAAAGTTATTAGCAAGAGCTTGTGACTAAACAATAACTACATTGGATCCATTTGGAACACAGGTTATTTTTTTTCGCAGTTTCCAGAAAAGTAATGCATTTGGACATACAAGGTTTCCACCCAACGGTGATGATTATGTCAAACCTGAGAGAGCTGGCATGGAACATTAGATATTACCTTATCTACCAAGATAACTTTACCTGTTTAGGCTATCTACTTACTGTCTGAATAAACAGCAATATTGTATGTCCTGCTTCGTAGGCAGTGGCGGACAGTAAGTACTGTAAGTGCATTTACTCAAGTACAGTACATTACAGTACAAATTTTGAGGTACTTTTGAGTAAGTCCTCCATTTTTCAATACTTTATACTTCTACTCCGCTACATCTCAGAGGCAAATATTATACTTTGTACTCCACTACAATTATTTGAAAACTTTAGTTACAAGTTGCTTTGTATATTTAGTAATACAAAACATTCACCAAATAAGCCCTAATTTATACTTTGTCTATACAAAAATAGGCAATCTACAAGTTCAGAACACGTTGCATCGACATGTTGTGAGCTTGTAGATTGGCTACATTTGAAAAAAAAAAAAAAAACTTTTACTTTGGTACTGTAAGTAGATGTGGATGCCTATGCTTTTGTACTTTTACTCAAGTAAAATTTTAAATACAGGCCTTTTACTTTTAACAGAGTATTTCCATATTGTGGTATTGCTACTTTTACTTAAAGCTGCACTATGTAACTTTCCTGTCCTACCCACGAATTTGAGCCCGGGTCTCCTGCACAAGTGCTGAAATGTTTACCACTCAGCTAATAGAGCCTGCCTGCTTGCTCTGGGGAGAAATTGCATTTTGAGGTCAAAAGTCATGTCAAACCAGTCACATGATCTAGATGTCTCAATGGAAGAGTACTTCTTTCGCCGCTGTTTTTAGGTATAACGTTTCCGCAATTTTTCACCTCCTCTGACTGACTGCTGGGAGTTGCTGCTGAACATGAAACCTGAACTGGCAACCAATTGGGGGTGGTGGGAGGTGACACACTTATGTTTACCTTAAACATTAAATATGTATGCATAGGCAATAACAAGAGAACAGATCCGCTGACACGGTTCATGAAAGGAAGATAATACAGTATTTAACTTGGTTTCTGCTTTCTCAGTATTCGGTACTTGATGATGGTGCAGCCACAAAATAGGAAAAATCTGCATGTACTATAATGTAAAACCATGCCATGCTCTTAACTCATTCACTGCCTAGAACGACTAAAACGACTTTTGTCCTTTAAGCCCCCACTGCCAAGAACGACTAAAACGACTTTTAATTTTCTTTTTTTTTTTTTTTTTTTTTTCTTATTTATTTATTTAATTTTTAACCTAAAGACCAAGGAGATATGATTTGTTGAAGATCTAGACTCCAATCCACTTCCTTGTTAACTTAAAACTTAAACATTTTGTATCTTGGCTCCTGAGTACTTTTTTTTTAAATTGAAACATTTCTGGCAGTGGGCAAACGCAAAAACAAAAAGTTCTGGCAGTGAATGAGTTAATAGGCTCTATGCACAGCAGCCATTTTGGAAAGACCTTCACAGGTCTTACCAATTATACTAATGAAGGCTCTGTTCCATTTAGTGTAGCACAGTGGTTCACAAACTTCTTAATTTGAAGGACCCCCATTACTGAGAGTGTACAAATGGTTCCATTTGTACACTCTCAGAGTTACACACCCGCAAGGGGCCATTTGGAACCCCCTCAAGGAACCATGAGGGTACCTGGACCCCACTTTGAGACCCTGGTGTAGCAGAGTACACGTTGGCTCCAGTGAGCCAACACAATATCAGCAATATCAGTAATGGAACAGAGCCTTAATTAGTGTAATTGGTAAGACCTGTGAAGAAAGTAAGAAAGAGGCGCAATTTATTTCCAATATGGCTACTGTGCAAAGAGCCTATACATCCCAGTCAATGTGAAATTGAGCACATGTGTACAAGCCTAACCCTAACCCATTAACTCCCACAATTGGCCATGAATGGTTAATGCAAATTTGAGCAGCGCGGTAATGCTCTACAACTGAAACCAGCGTGATGCGGTAGTTACGACAACAAGAGCTATAAGTGTAGGGTTGCAGCATTTAATCGAACTAATCAATTTAATTGATTCTAACCTATTATCGATGATTGATTATTTAATGACATAACCAATTCATAATCAAGCCAATTTTGGGCATATCATTATAATACGAACACTTAAAGGACGACTTAACCCACTTTCAACCTGTCTTCATATAATAGGTCCTCACTAATTCTCATGATGATATGGCACAATTTCTGTCTACTTGGTTTGTGTCTCAGAGGAGGGCTGTGGACAGTTTGGAAACCTGCCTACCAGTGACATCATCCATCATCATCCATGCTGTAATGGAAGCCATTCTCGCATTAATACAAAAAAATATATATGTTGTTTTAATCATGTTTGAAAAAATAACCCTGCCTAAGGATGAAGTTACTGGAAGGGAGGTTTCTGAACTGTCCACAGCCTTCCTCTGAGACACAGAGTAGAGTAGACAAAAATTGTGCCATATTATCATGAGCATTAGTGATGACCAAATGAAGATCGGTTGAAAATGGGTGAAGTCGTCCTTTAAGAAAGAGTAATCGATAGAATAATCACTAAATCACTCAAATAATTCATAGTTGCAGGCAGCTCTATGTCAGTGATAAAACACAGACTTGTGTTAAAACTACTACTGTTTGTTTAAGTATTGACTTGGCAAGGAGCCAGCCTTCACACACAGCTGCAGGCTGAAATCTATTCCATTATGCTGTTGTCTGGGTCTCACAATAAACCAATCATCCAAGTGACCTTTTGTCAGAATCATATTAGCATTAATCACATTAATTTGGACGTTTATAGAATGAAGATTATCTTTTGATTGACTAAAGTGAAGTGGTTCTGAGTTGGTGTCCTAACTGCAAGTGCAGAAGTTGTGGCTATTATACAGTATGCTGGGAAACTCAGACTTTTGTGCAGTAGTGCATATTATCCTGAGAAGGCTCAACTCCCGACATTAACTGTACACTTGAAGTAACCGATTACATATCGTTGTTGTCGGGCAGAAACCTCTTATCTCCATATTCTAACTTTATGTGTTTTTTCGTAAACTAACGCCCCACTTGATCACACTACAGCATCACACAAAAGCATTTAAAGTACCAGATCTATGATCTGCAAGCTTGTCGATCTGCTACTTTGGCTGTTTTTGAATCTGAATCCTGAACAGTAACAGTTTTGGACACCCGACAGAGACAATATTAATTCGTTATTAACACCCCATCAATGTATATAAAATGTTACTGTCTTTATACTTACATCATTACGTTGAAGCAACCGGTTACATATTTATTCATTATTAACCCACAATGTATACATTTTTACTGTCTTTATACTTTCATAATGGGGATATGATATTGCAGTCCTGAAACTGACTTTATCATATGCATGGAATAGAATGCATTTCATCATGTTTGAGCCATTCAAAAGTACAAAGCACTGATTGTCAGCCTGTTGCATTACATTTTTATGGTTGAACATCCGAAAACAAAATACAAAGCGCATGGCCAGTACGTATCGCTTTGTATTTTGTTACGATGTTACTATACAGTATGTCGTATAGTAACATCGCTTATTTCAGGTGATTGATGGAAGTGAATTATCTGGTCATTATTTGGTCATTGTAGCGTGTCATATTGTAATCATGAGTAATCTGCACCCCGTTGAGACGTTGATGAGATGGAGGATTTGTGGTAGCAAGATTTATGGACTGTCAAATGTGTATTTTTTTTTATCATAATCATATCCTGCCTTGTTGTACTCACTCTAAATGCATTGTCAGCAAATCTCACATGCCAAAATGCTAATTCGAACTTGAATGCAGCTGTCCATCTAACAGCTGATGCCCCCATGGAGGCTTACTCCTATACACTCTGTACTTCTTTAACTATTTGTGTGTTGCCCTTAGCTTTAGCACATATCCTTATAAGACCATTTAGTGCTCTGGGGGCTTTTGCCCTGCTGGGGCCCGAGGCTTGGGCCTATGATGCTGTATCGCTGTTTTTCTGCTCGAATCTTCTTCAATAAATTGCCAGGGACCTCCAGGGGTCCTTCCTTGAGATAAAATGGGTAACCCGACCTGAAAATGCATTTCCTGTTTACTATTGAGCAGGAGACTCCTGTTAAATGGTAAATGGTGCATTTATATAGCGCTTTTATCCAAAGCGCTTTACGTAGATTGTGCATTACATTCACCCATTCACACACCGATGGCGGAGGAAACCATGCAAGGCACCAACCTGCTCATCGGGAGCAATTAGTGTCTTGCTCAAGGACACTTCGACAGTAACTCTTCTGGGGGAGCCCGGGATCGAACTGGAAACCTCACGGCTTCCATCCGGCCACTCTACCCCTGAGCCACTGCCGCCCTAGCCCCTGACCCCTGCCATTTTTACCATTGAGCTAATAGAGCCTGCCTGCTTGCTCAGGGGATAAATAGAATCTTGACCATCAGGTCAAAATTCGTGTCAGATCCTTTGTCTAGGTGAGACATGACCTTTGACACAATCTAAATGTCTCAATATGGTATATTATATCGTATTAACATACTCTACCAAACAGATTGGACAAAATTAAATGTATTCATTATAAAAAGTTTAACATTTATTTTAACAAATAAATATCACTTACCCTACCTTTTAAAATTATTTCATCATTAAAATCTTCAGGGATTTTTTGTCAATTATTTGAGGGCCCACCTGCAATATCCTTCTCAGCCCACAGGTTTGAGGACCACTGCTTTAGGCAGCTATAAATTGTAAAAAGTGAAAGCCAGTTGTGTTCTGGCCTTTCTGACGTGAGGCTTAAACGTTACGGTTTCAGCAGAGCTCACATTCTCACACTCATCTCCCCCTCTCTCTGTGTACGCTTATAGTGCCTGGTCTCTGTAATAGCAGAAGATGATACCTGTTAACTGCCACTTCTGTTCTTAATATAAATATAGTGTGTGTGTGTGTGTGTGTGTGTGTGTGTGTGTGTGTGTGTGTGTGTGTGTGTGTGTGTGTGTGTGTGTGTGTGTGTGTGTGTGTGTGTGGTGTAGTGTATCTAATTCACTGCCGTCTTGCTCTCACATGACGTATCATATCAGTCGGTGTCTCTTTGATTTGCTCGCCAAGATTCATTTTGCAGATACTCCATGTAATATACTACTTTCTATCATAGTTATATGCCACTCATCACCAATTAACAACCGTAAAATATCTGATTTCACTGGTATAGGCCTACTTGGTAAAAATCAAGTGGTTTTAGGACAACTTGAGCCCTCAATGAGTTCTTGAGAGTTAGATGTAGCATCTTGTTTTCGAGGGGTTATTCCTAAAGAAGAATTTCAGTCATCATTAACATGTCTGAGAAGAGAGAGAGAGAGTGTGTGTGTGCGCACGCTCGTTGGGGGGGGGGGGGGGGGGTCTCAGCTTGTGTCAGATGTAAGAAGGGGGGCCCTAGGGAATAATGTTGGGAGCCACTGATGTATAGCCATGTTTAACACTGGGCTAGGCCACCATTAGCCCAGGACTTCTAATGGTTTCACACTTACATCTTGGAATGTGAGATATTCCCAGTGGGTGGAAGAAGTACTCAGATAATTTTTTACTTAAAGGGATAGTTCACCGAAAAATTTGATTACTTCTTTTTTTCACCAACTTTTTATTAATTTATGTCTGCTACCAAAAATGTTTTTTTTCACCCAACTTTTTTTTCTCTCTGCACTGTGCATGTTTTGCATTTACAAAGCATAAAATCGCAAACAGAAATGTCATTTCTATGTTCAAACGTTCATGAACACATTGAATCGTAATCATTTGCTTGACAATTAATCTTCAAGTTAAAATGTCATTAATGTGACAGCCCTACTCCAGACTACAACACGATACAAAAGATAACTCCTGTTCATCGTGTTACTAGTGTTAGCCGTAGCTAAATACCTGATCCATGCCACACTTAGTTTTTACCAACTACCCTACACCTCATTCATATTGCATGTGTTCTGATTTTATCACAGTGGATCTGGTAACCACTGCAGACAGTCAATAGAAGCTACAGCTCAGCGTGTAGCAGCCTGTCGCTGTGTGTATGCATCCTGCTGCATATTAATATTGATGATGCAAACATTATAAATGCACAGTACAGTACTAGGATTATGTTGCTAGAAGCACGATGAGAGAGTGCGGTCTAGCCAACACCAACTAGGGAATCGCTGCCCTCCACACTCTCCTACCTAGCATCAGGGTCTTGAGCTCTACAGTGTTGTTAGCTAAGCTCTCACGCCGCAGTGTGTCTACAGTACGTAGGTGGTGCACTTCTTGCCTTTCCTGGCTTTGCCCTGGGTTTGCTCCCACAGTCAGTTTGCTTGCCTCTAGTTCCAGGTGCCTGACGCAGTGCCCTAAGGTAGTGGTGGAGCGTTTACTCAAGTAAACTTAAGTACTTTTAGGTATTTTTACTATACTGGAGTGCTTCCAATTTTCAATCATTTTACTTCTACTCCACTACAGCTCAAAGGAAAATATTGTACTTTTACTCCACTTTAGTTATTTGAAAACTTTAGTTACGAGTTACTGTAGATTCTGATTCTGAAAGAAAAAAAAAATCAAATAGCCGATTTACAAGCTCACAACGTGTCGCAAAGTGACGCGTTGTGAGCTTGTAGATCTGCTATTTTCGAATGATTTTTTTTGCATTTTATACATTTGAAAACGTGTGAAATGGGACATTCTGCATAATGAGTACTTTTACTTTTGGTACTTTAGGTATATTTTGATGCCAAAACTTTTGTACTTTTACTCAAGTACATTTTTTTATACCGAACTTGTAACAGACTATTTCTTCACTAGGGTATAGGTGCTTTTACTTAAGTAACAAATGTGCGTACTTCTTCCGTCACTGGTTTAAGGCCCCAGGGAGTCAGGGACGTGTGACTTTTACAGAGCTGTGATAGAGATGACATTCTCACAGTGTGGTGCGGACACTGTGATGACAGGAAGGAGATTAATGAAGGTAGTAAAAAGCAGCGTCTACAATGACTGGTCAGGATGTGCCCAGCGTTTTGTGAACACCTGCGTGCGAAGGATGGCTGTGAAAATAATCAGGGACGCCTCTCATCTAAAGCCCAGCGTACTTTTTGTCTCACTATATCCTTCAGGAAAAAGGTTACAAAATATAAAGGTGATAAAGCATGTTTCTGAAACAGCACACATCCCGAGGCAGTGAGGGCTCTAATCTCCTCATCATCATCAATTCAGAACATTAACTGTATCCTCTAGTCCAGTGGTTCTCAAACTTTTTCATGCCAGGGACCCCCAAATTGATATATATTTGGCCGGGGACCCCCATCTGAAAATATGTTGTGCCAGGGACCCCCCAGAAGCAAAGATTTGTGTTAAAATGTTCGATTTAAAAGAAATATATTCAAAGATTTGCACAAATCTTCAAGATTTTTCAAAAATAGCAGATCTACAAGCTCATAGCGCGGCACTCGGTGCCGTGCTATGAGCTTGTATATCTGCTATTTTTGAATAGCCAAAGTATGAAAGGTTAAAACTATTGTGATGCTATTTTCACACGTTTTGCTGGGGACCCCCTGGAACCCCCTCAAGGACCCCTGGGAGTCCCCGGACCCCACTTTGAGAACCAATGCTCTAGTCTAGTGCACTGGTGCTCAAACCTTTTGAGAACCATACATATTCATTTGGGGGTCCTTGACATGAAAGGGTTCGAGAACCACTGCTCTAGCAGTGCAGGGGTCTTCCACATTTTTTCAGGCCAAGGACCACTTTAGCTGAGGGGGAGACGAAGTTAGCTTCCACCGCCACCCCAGCACCACCACCAGTGGTTTCTGCTATTAGTTCTGCTCCCCATGGGGGGGGGTTGTTATTGTGTAATGTTGCTGTCGGGCAGAAACCTCTTATCTCCATATTTTTAACTGTTTGAGCTTTTTCGTAAATTAAAGACCCTACTTGATCATACTACACTGTAGTCTACACAGCATCACAAAAAATGCATCAAAAGTAGCAGATCCACAAGCTCGAAACAAACTTGTAGATCTGCTACTTTTGCTATTTTTGAATTTGAAACCTGAAAAGTAACAGTTTTTGGGAGTTTTCCACCCCACAGAGACGACATCTATCTCCCTGCTCTTAATGGTTAATGATGGTTGTCTAAAAGTGCTGAGCATGGGAGAAAAATGTTGCATAGCCTGAACCGCAAATATAATATTCGCACTCGTATTTCATTCTATAAATAAAATATTGGTTTATCTATTTGTGAGTTATCTGACTGAACTATCATTGGTGTTGTGTAACTTTTTTTTTGTTCATTTGTTTATTAAAAACTCATTTCCTGCCAGAATTATTTCAGATTTTTTGCTGTAGACTGCCAGAGATTTTTCAATTAAAAAACAAAAGTACTCAGGAGCCGAGATACAGAATTTTTAAGTTTTAAGTTAACAAGGAAGTGGATGGGAGTCTAAATCTTCGATAAATCATATCTCCTTGGTCTTTGGGTCAAAAAAAAAACGCAGATCTGCGTCTTTGGCAGCCA
>NC_137618.1:9367458-9404958 GCF_963280865.1 Gymnoscopelus braueri | reverse complement strand
AATCGTGATTCACATTTGAGCAAGAATCGTGCAGCACTACCATGGACCCCCATGCAAGATTTGCATTGTCAAAATCTTTAAAAAATATTCCAAATTCTCCTCACATTTTGTCGAGATCTTTTTGAAAATAGCCGATGTATACACGGTTAAAGTGGTCAAACTGATTTTGGCGCTATATTAACTCCTTTTGCTGGAGACCCCCTGGAACCTCCTCAAGGACCCCTGGGGGTCCCCAGACCCCACTTTGAGAGCCGCTGCTTTAAGCGCCCCTGGTTGTACCTCCTAACATCCTCAGCGAGCATTTCTTCAAAAACTGTCCATGGTACTTTCCCAGAAGAATGGTACGTTCCCTGAAGAATGTTACGTTCCCAGCAGAATGGTACGTTCCCAGCAGAATGGTACGTTCCCAGCAGAATGGTACGTTGCCAGCAGAATGGTACGTTGCCAGCAGAATCACAAGCACCTTGAGTGTTTGACCAATTGCACACAGCGTTCACATTGATGTCTAACTTCAGCAAAGCAATTATTTTAGTTTGGCCTCTCTGAGACCTCTCTGAACGTTCGTGACTTGATTTTATTTGATATATATTGGGTCTTATTTGGATTAGTGTATCAGCAGAACAGACAGGAGAAGAAGCAGATTTCAGATTTCAGATGAGCTGGCTCAATTATTCTTTCTTGTACAGTACATAGAAGTGGTCAATATATTGCTACAATGCTCTGGTGTTAGTGTTGGAAACACTTCCAAAAAGTCACTCCAAAGTGTCCACTGGTTTTTATTCATCAATAATGCTACAATGAACACCTTCAGTGCAAAGTATGTCGGTTCTGCTGTTGTTGACTGCCTCCTACAGGACAATCTGCCACACTGCAAGGATATTAATTTAGTTATCTGTGTGAAATTGTGTGTGTGTGTGTGTGTGTGTGTGTGTGTGTGTGTGTGTGTGTGTGTGTGTGTGTGTGTGTGTGTGTGTGTGTGTGTGTGTGTGTGTGTGTGTGTGTGTGTGTGTGTGTGTGTGTGTGTGTGTGTGTGTGTGTGCGTGCGTGCGTGCGTGCGTGCGTGCGTGCGTGCGTGCGTGCGTGCGTGCGTGCGTGCGTGCGTGCGTGTGTGTGTGTGCTCTCCTTTATGTGGATATGAATAAATTGTTAAAATGTGTGTGCGTGCATGCATGCGTGTGTGCGTGCGACCACAATTCTACTGCTGGGAGCTGCACAGTGATTTATTGGCTACTGTTTACATACAAATTATAGATTGATCACAAACCTATTACTGACTGATTACAGACAGATTTTAGACTGATTATAAAACTGAATAGAAGCTGATTTCAGACTGATCTCTTTGTTATTTCCTGTTGTCTCTCTCTCTACCCAGATCTGTCCTGTTGTGTCTCGTCGCCCAGCAGAGCGGAAAGTGATCCTCCTCCTTCCAGCCCTCCATCTGCTTCCCCTGCTCCTGCCCCTGGCCTCCACGCCTTCTCCTCCTCCTCCTCCTCCAAACCTCCTCCTGCTGCTCCTCATCCTCCCACCTCCTCCTCCTCCTCCTCCTGCTCCTCCTCCTCGGCGTCTCTCCATGCCGTCGCTCCCACAGACAGCGAGGAGGAAAAAGCCAAGAAGCTGCTGTATTGTTCTCTGTGTAAAGTGGCCGTCAACTCTCTGTCCCAGCTGGACGCACACAACACAGGTATATAACATTTTTATGTTTATACTACAAGCTCATTACATGTTGTAGATCTGCTGTTGAGCGTGTAGATCAGCTATTTTCAAGAGATTTAGCCAAAATATAAAAATTTAAAAACAAAAACGTGTGAAATATTTTTTTATTTTTTTTGTATATTTTAATGCCATTACTTCCGTTTTAATACAGGACTTTTACAGGGTAATATTCTATTGCTACTTTTGCTTTAAAAAATCGGAGGAGTGGTTCTTCCAGCACTAGCACGTGCACTGTCTCACATGTACCGTGACATGTTAGAATGGGTGTGGATGTGGAGGTATTGGGGTGTGCAATTACACCCCCCTAACTGTGTCCTCTTCAGTGTTTTACTACTATCTGACTATCTGTATGTTGTCAAGGTCAGAGGTCATGAGTAGGGTTTATCCATTTCCTGTGCTGGAGAGAAACTAAGTACATTTACTCAAGTACAGTACTTTACCTAGTCCTAGTATGCCCATTTTTTTATAGTTTAAACTAGGGATGTTCGATATTCGATACTTTCTTACCGATATCCGATATACCGATATTGTCCTAATTTACAATACCGATATCAACCGATACCGATATATACAGGCTTTTTCACCAAAAGTCAACTAATTGTCAGGTAACAATATCACATATCTGATAAAATAATATAGCTATAATATCAATATAATATCTAATAAATCTAATATAATACAGTGATGTTGTTAGGTTTTCAATAAAGTGAGTCCCGGGACTCACTGGTGGTCATTTGAATGAGTCCCACTAATCTTAGATTAGATGTAGGCCTATTTGACAGTGCAGAAGCATAATTAATTATAATTGCTTTGATGCTTATAACATTAACGAGCGTCAACAAGCGTCAGCTGGAAACAGACACACACACACCTGACCTCTGCAGTGCTCTGGGCAAAGAGATGGACAGAAAAAAGTGGTCAAAGTACAGTTGTAACCCAAGTCCAGTTCTTTAAGACTACAGAGGTTCAAGTAATAAAACTGGAGTACTTTTCTTCCACCACTGTCCCATTGATTTCAGGCTCTAAACACAAGACCATGATGGAGGCTCGTAGCGGCGCCGGGCCCATCAAAGCGTACCCCCGGGCCGGGGCCAAGCTGAAGACCATCACCACCAACGGAGCGCCGGTCGTCCTCAAGGGCTCCGGTCTGCAGAACCAAACCTTCCACTGCCAGATCTGTGACGTGCACGTCAACTCTGAGATACAGCTCAAACAGGTTCCTATGTGCTTCTGTTTATAGATTCGTAGTCTTATTATTGTACTGCACACAGTAAATATATAGAAAACCTTTTTTTTTTTTTTTATAATAATAATGTTGTGATGCTACTGTAGCTGTCTATAAGCTGTCTCTCTGTGTGTGTGTGTGTGTGTGTGTGTGTGTGTGTGTGTGTGTGTGTGTGTGTGTGTGTGTGTGTGTGTGTGTGTGTGTGTGTGTGTGTGTGTGTGTGTGTGTGTGTGTGTGTGTGTGTGTGTGTGTGTGTGTGTGCGTCTGTGAGGGCGCGTCTGTATTTCCGGAGCTGATCTCGCAAATCTCACTATACAACACACAGAGACTTCTTAAGACTATTCCATCTAATACACTGACTGTTGTAATTGCAGCATATTTCCAGTAGGAGGCATAAGGACAGGGTGGCAGGAAAACCCATGAAACCTAAATACAGCCCCTACAACAAGCAACGTGGCAGTACTACTCTAACAGTGAGTCTGTCTGTCTGTCTGTCTGTCTGTCTGTCTGTCCTTCTCAGTTCAAATGTTATTGCTTGATTGATTGAATACTTTGTAAAGATAATTATTAACAGTGCAGGTAGTACAGTCAAAGGTTGACTTCCATTGTGGTCCATTGTACTCAATTCATCAGTAATGCAGTAATACATGCAATACAATACAAAAGTTAAACATATTGGAATAAAACTCAGTAGCGAGAAAGTATGGGTGGGTGCGGGTGTTCAAGTAGTTCAACTATGCTCAATTGTATTTTAAGGTGTTAAAGGAATGTGTCATATAGTATCTGTAAACATCATTTTAATGTGTTTCTATAAATGTGTCTAATCTTCCTCTCTCCTCCTTGTACTTTTTCTTCTCTCACCATTCTTTCCACTCTCCTCTCCACTCCTCTCCCCTCTCCTCTCCTCTCCTCCTCAGAAGGACTTAGCAAAGCCCTGTATCACTCCATCCTCCATCCTCACCTCTCCGTTCTGTCCCCCCACCTCTCTGCCCTCCTCTCTCCCTCTCCCTCTCCCTCTCCCGCCTTCCACCACTCTCTCCCTCCCTCCCTCCTCCTTCGCTCCCTCCTTCTCCCTTCACCCCCGTCCTGGCTCCTCCCCCCTCTTCGCCCCCTCCTTCCTGCGCCCAGCCCCTGGTCCAATCAGAGCGACCCACCGTCCAATTCTCTTTGCACCTTATTAACACACATGTTTGTCTGTGTGTGTGTGTATATATATATATATATATATATATATATATATATATATATATATATATATATATATATATATATATATATATATATAGATAGGGTAGCCATTTTTATTTACCCAGAGTTCTCTCCTTCTGTGTTCTTCCATTTGATTGGTAGATATAGTTCCCACAGAGGCGATGATCTGGAGGGCTTTAAGTCTGACGTATACTTAGTCGTGCACCGGTGTCACACACCAGAAATAGCAGACTATAAGCTCACAAGTCACAACGCGCGACACGGGCACAACCAAGTATATTTCGGGCATCAGTGCCTTGCTCATGGACACAGTGGTTCTTTAGAACCTTTGAACCTTTCTGTGACAAGACACCCCGCTGGGCCCCCACCCCCCCTCTTCCTCTCTCCATTTCCTCTTCCTCTCTTATCTCCTCTCGTCACTTCCTGTCCTGTGCTGTGGATACAGGAAGCAGTGAACCGGAGCGGTCGATGATGTCACAGTGGGGGATGTGTCCCCTCCTTAGTGCACCTTACTGCTCTTTACGTTGGTCACAGTGTGCACGTTGGTCACAGTTGGTCACACCTGAAGATGACCTGCAAACACCACCTGACTGCTGTCTGAAGGCCTCATTCGATAAGGCCCAGTCCCAATACTCAAAAAAACGTCCATCCTTGCGTCCTCCGCTCACGCCTTAGCCCCGCCACCGAGTGAGAAGGCGAGGAGGAGAAAAGCGAGGACGGAGGAAATCGAATGGGCTTGCTTTAAGGAATAGGAACTCTCCCCACTCTGTCAGCGTCATTTTGAAGTGACGGCAGTTACTTATGACGTGTCAGACAGCTGGATCACTGGACCACTACGGAGCCCGGAGGCTTGTCACGTGGAGGAGGAGAATTTATACGCCACGCATTCCGACAAAGACACTTCAGCAAAGGAGACATGAAGGATACTTCGATGTATCCTCATTTATCCTCGCTCCAAGCGGCTTGGGAAGCCTCTCTCTTGGCTCCTCTAAAAGCAAACTGACATTTGGGACGCGAACTATTTCCGGGTCACACTGGAAATTTGAATATTGGGATTTAGCTCTAGACTCTGTGCATAACCATAGTCCCGGGTTATTTTAGTGGTACTTTACTAAAACAACAAAATAACTGAATCTAGAATTGGAAAAAAAACATTTTTGTTAACTGAAATACAAATAAGAACGAGGCTTTACACAAAAAACGATAACTGAAACTGTTTTGTGTATTTACCAAACTATCTATAATGACAAAATGTGATTAGTTTTAGTTTCAGTTTCAGAACTCCTCCTAAACTGGTGACTTATCCGCTTAAAACAGTGGCTCCTCCTCCTAAGACAGTGACTCCTCCTTCTCCTAAAACAGTGACTCCTCCTCCTAAAACAGTGAACATGGCACATGGATTCTGAACAAAAATACTGATGGATTTTGGGGGCGAAACGTCTCTTCCAAGATGTAAACTTCCGCTTCGTCTGTCTATATGATGTCATCATGATGCAATAATGTACAGATGAACTTTTAACTGTTTTTTTGGTCATTTATTTTTTCTATGCTCTTTGCTGTTTGTTGATCTAACTATTAGCAATACTTCTACCGTGTTTCGATAAGCTCCATACAGCCAGATTTATATGTCATTGCACGGCAGTGTAGCGTGCGGAATATAGCCGATCTACAAGCACCGAACGCGTCGCATCCGCGACACGTTCGGTGCTTGTAGATCGGCTATCTTCCGCAACGCGACACCGTTGTGCAATGAAGTATAAGTCAAGGATACTGCGGCCAAGGCTGAATTCTCCCGATATGGAGAAAACCAGGGTGGTTGTTGTTGTTGTTGTTGTGTTGTGTTGTGTGGTCGTGTCGTGTTGTTGTGTTTTTTGTGGAACCAGTGATGGGAGAAGTAGGCTACTCAGATTTTCTACTTAAGTAAATGTAGCAATACTGCAAAATAAAAAATACTCTGTTACAAGTAAAAAGGCCTGTATTCAAAATGTGACTCGGGTAAAAGTACAAAGTTATTGCCATCAAAATGTACTTGACGTACCAAAGCAAAAGTCATAATTGTTTTTTTTAATTGTCCGATTTTTTTCCGAAAATAACCGATCTACAAGCTCACAAGCTTGTGGATCGGATATTTTAGATGTTATTTTTGATGCGTTAATAATAATACAAATATGCAAAGTAACAATATTTGCCTGCAATTGTACCTCAAAATTGTACTAGAGTACAGTACTTGGTGTACTAAAGGTACTTGGTTACTTACCACCGCTGGGAACAACATGACTGATGGGTTTCACCAACTGCAGGTTCCAGTTGGGTTGAGATCAGAGAATTACTTTAAGTAGTTTTATGGAGTAGTGATGTAATCACAGCTCCACTTGAGTTTCAGAGATGTTGTTGTTGTTTTTGTCTCAACGGAAAGTAGAAATGAAATAAAAACATTTACGTTTTGCTTTAAAACAAAAATGAGTATCATGCTCATTCATGGAAACGTAAGGGACCGTTCGATGTTTAGAAGGAGGGGTGACTGGAGGATTTTAAGTGCTCTGAAATAAAAAGGTGACATAAGATATATTCTTCTTGACTCTCCCCAGGTGATTGTAAATAATGATAATAATAATAATAATTATTATTATTATTACTCCCCCACCAAATAATGATGAACAATGGTTTGATACCTCTCTCAATTTGTAGTTCATCAAAAAAGCATGACCCTCCCCCTCTTTTCCTCCAGTCGACCGAACGGTCCCTGATGAGCCTTTAATTGGTCAAAATTCAATTCATAATTGATAAATAAATATATTTGTCATGTTTTTATTTTTGAGTACCATGTGGAAACCATGTTGGTTTTATGGAGTTTCTCATTCAGAAGCAAATCAGCCTGATTGGCTGTCATGCAGAAAAGAAAATAGACGACTGGTTTCATACTCACGGTGTGTAGATTACAGTACAATTTTGTATCTGTCGGGTGGAAACCTCATATGTAAAAAAGAAAAAAATCTAAAATAGCAAAAGTAGCAGATCTACAAGCTCAAAACGCGTCGCCTCGAGCCACGCTTCGAACCGCGTTTCGAGCTTGTGGATCTGCTACAGTGTGACGCTGTATAATGACCCAATAGGGCATCAATGTATGAAAAAAACATGAAATATGGAAATAAGAGGTTTCTGCCCGGCAGCAACGATTTACTGTTGGTTTGGAGGATGTACATGCTGGTCCATCTGTCTGTCTGCTTGTCTGTCCGCCCAATACTTAACAATATTATCACTGTCGGGTGCAAACCTTGTATACTTTTCAGGAAATGGAGCAAAGAACAATGGACACAATGTAGTTATTATTTAGTCACAAGCTCTTGTTAATACTTTGCATTGGTCCGGTATGTATCAAACCCACAGACATTTAACCGCTTTCACTTTCACTTAAAAACGAATTCAAAAATAGCATACTGTATCTATACAAGCTCACAACGCGTCATGATGCAAGACGACGTGAGCTACTATTTTTGCTACTTTTGTGTACACTGTTGTATGAAGAAATAGGGCATTACAAAAAACATAAAATGTTGAAACATGGAGATTAGATATGATGTTTCTTCCCGACAGCGACAATAGCTGGAACTATATGCCGTGCACTTTCATGATGCCCAGAGAGTACTGTAACCATGTGAGTGAGCCCATGGCCTTAACGCTATAGCGCCACCCTCAGGCCAAGATGTCAACTTCACACACAAGATAATTATCTCATAATTCAGTGTTTCTCAACCTGAGGTCTGGGCCCCCCTGTGGGGGTTGAGGCCCCTGGGCCCCCCTGTGGGGGTTGAGGCCCCTGAGGTCTGGGCCCCCCTGTGGGGGTTGAGGCCGTGTCAGTTTGTACTTTGTAGGTAGTAAAAAACAAAACATGTTGCACAAAATCATAACATGCTTTCATCCACTGTCAACCTGGCATCCCTATTCCGGGCAGTCATTATATTGTTAAACAATAGTGAAACATTTTCAAAAAGTGTAAAAGGACCAAAGGTTGGGAACCACTTACTTATTTTGAGTGACACCCATAGCCTTAACCCTATAGCACCCCCCTCAGGCCAAGATGTCAACTTTGTTCTCAAGATGTCTCATAATCTGGCAGACTGGTGACCTTTACATGTCACGACTCACCATCTACACGATGGACCTTACTGGATTTCGGTGACGCCATGGCCTTTCTCTAGCGCCACCCTTCGGCCTAAAGGCACTTTGTAGCTTTTACTTTCTTTTTGTTTCAGTTTACAGGTTGTTTCCCCCCCCCCCTGTTGTTTACAATATGTGTTGATCCTCAAGTAAATATACAATATATGCCCCTACCCCAAAATTCTGGCACTAATAAAAAATATAAATATCTTAGATTTTTTTTTATCATTATTATTTTGTAATAAAATGTAAGCCTCAGGCGATGTTGGCCAGTTCACACCACTTTGATGCACTTGGGTGTAGCTGTTAGACTCGTTTTGAGGGCAGTCAACAGGTGCAGTCAGCTGACAACTAGCCATGTGACTTCCATTCAGGCAACATACAAAAATGACATTCCTAAGTATTGAGAGATGAAACTGTTACTGTCAATGTGCAGTGCAGTGTAGTGAGACAATGTGCGAGTTTGAATAATGATAATGAGGAATTTGATATCTTTCTTTATTTGGAGAACCACACAAATTGGATAGGACACGCAGACCCAAATTGTCGCTGTCGGGTGGATACCTTGTATGTCCATAAGCGTTACTTTTCAGGAAAGAACGTGTGTCCCAATGGAGCCATGGTTCAGTATTTATAAATCACTGTGCACAGGAATGCTACGCACACTAAAGTCTAGTGGTGCCGGCCCACGGCAGAAGGATCCTAATGATAGTCTTCAAGAGACCAGAGTGCCAATATTTTATTCTGGACACAGAGTAATGAAAACCTTTTTCATTACTCTGTGTCCAGATAAAAATTTTGGCACTTTGGCTACCAGTGTGTGCGGCCACTTTATTGTCTCTTGAAGACTATCATTTAGTATTTATAAAACCCACAGACAGACTTAACCACATTCACTTTCAACCTTTTTTCAAAAACAGCTCAAAATAGCTGATATACAGTACAAGCTCAGCTACTGTTGCGACGTGTTGTGAGCTTCTAGATTGGCTATTTTTGCTACTTTTGTGCAACACTCTTGTATGACAAAGTAGGACATTAATTTACAAAAAGTGGAAGTGAAATATGGACATAATAATATAATATAACAATATAATATAAATATCCTGATATTATAAGGTTCCAGCCCGACAGCAACGTTATGACAAATAGGATATCCCTCTTCCCCTACAGAAATACACATAAAGTGCATAGGACATGCAGAGCAATAATACAATTTCTAAATAAAAATGCAATTAAATCCAGTGTTGTTTTGGTGGGTTGTCACCAGCCGTATCAATGCATGTCAGACTTCAATGTGCTGCTGATGAAACATTTATCGCTACTGCTCTCAAAATACAGGCCTCAGTCTATAACATCTGTTATGTTATGTCTTTGATGTCATGACCTTAATATTTTCATATTTCATAACTGGCATGGTTAACACTGGCTACTATTGGCTACTATTTCTTATGAGAAAAATGTTCATGTTAATATTTAGAGAAAAAGATAAATACATTTGTGTTTTTTAAAACAAACTACTGTATGTCATTTTGAACACATCAGGGAATGTGTGTGAAGGTGAAGGGGTTTCATTTAGTTTGTTTTAATCGACTCTTGTCAGGCCTACATTTACTGTATCTGGCTTTAATGTATTCAGTCTAGTCTGGTATACTTTTAGTTTAGTTTGTTACTAGTCTATATAATTTAGTTTAGTATATTTAGTCCAGTCTAGTTCAGGTATAGCTTAGTTTAGTCTAGTTTAATCTAGTTTATGCAAGTCAAATCTAATCTGTTTAGTTTATTTTAGTCTAGTTTAGTCTAGATTAGTTTAGTCCAGAGTAGATTAGGTTATTTCCACAGGGTTCAGGAGCCCTCAGGGTTCCTGGAGGGAGTTCCAAATGGACCCTTAGTGGTCTGTAACTCTGAGAGTTTACGAATGGACAAAACAAAAATTGAGAACCTCTAGATTATTCTATTTTAGTCATTAGTTTTGTTTAGTTTGATCTAGCCTAGTCTAGTCTAGTCTAGTTTAGTTTAGATCAGTTTAGTCTAGAATAGATCAGATTGTTTTATTTTAGTCTAGTTTAGTCTGGTCTAGTCTGTTAAAATGTCCACTGGGAACAGAAGCAGCATGTTTCCATATCATGTTAAAAACGACATATTGCTATATGCAGCTCTGAATGAAGAGCCAACCTGTCTTCCTCTTCTAATGTTCTAATGTACTGATGTCTTATTATCCTGATGATTATGATGTGTTAGGGTTTGGCAGATGTTTTATCTGTTTGTTATTTCATTTATTTATCAAAATGTTTAATTTGTTTAACAAATTTAAAATATATATGTTTAATTTGTTTAAAAATTAAAAGAATATATATTTCATTTTAGTTTCCTGTTTTTTATTGTTCAGAAAAATGTAATGCTATCAAATCAACTTTATGTGACACACTTTATATCATTGATTCTCAAAGTGGGGTCCGGGGACCCCCAGGGGTACTTGAGGGAATACCAGGGGGTCCCCAGCTAAATTATTTAACGGAACCAAATGGGTTCCTATAATTATGGGTCTGTAACTCTGGGGTCTTATGGGTCTGTAACTTATGGGTCTGTAACTTATGGGTCTGTAACTCTGGGGTCTTATGGGTCTGTAACTTATGGGTCTGTAACTTATGGGTCTGTAACTCTGGGGTCTTATGGGTCTGTAACTTATGGGTCTGTAACTCTGGGGTCTTATGGGTCTGTAACTTATGGGTCTGTAACATATGGGTCTGTAACTCTGGGGTCTTATGGGTCTGTAACTTATGGGTCTGTAACTTATGGGTCTGTAACTCTGGGGTCTTATGGGTCTGTAACTTATGGATCTGTAACTCTGGGGTCTTATGGGTCTGTAACTTATGGGTCTGTAACTTATGGGTCTGTAACTCTGGGGTCTTATGGGTCTGTAACTTATGGGTCTGTAACTCTGGGGTCTTATGGGTCTGTAACTTATGGGTCTGTAACTTATGGGTCTGTAACTCTGGGGTCTTATGGGTCTGTAACTTATGGGTCTGTAACTTATGGGTCTGTAACTCTGAGAGGTAACGGGTCCATTTGGTTCCATTTGTACACTCTCAGAGTTAAATTAACATTGATTTTACAATATGAATTGGGCTCCCAGAGATAAAAATGCCATTAAATGGGGGTCCGTACAACTAATGCATGTCAAACTGGGGGGGGTCCTTAAATTACAATGATTGAGAATCACTGCTAGAGCCATAAAAATCTTCTCTTATGGGGGTCCCTGGCTCATCTTTTCAAATGGGGGTCCGCGGGCTAATAAGTGTCAATTTGGGGGTCCTTGACATGAAAAAGTTTGAGAACCACTGCTTTATATGACACACTTAAAAACGACTGTAGTCGACCAAAGTGCTGTACAGGTCCAAAACAATACGGTTGCTCCAGAGCCTGGGGGCAGCCACTGCATGTGGTACAGCACATGTTGTATTACACATGTTGTATGCATGTGCTACATCCTGTGTCACACATACTCTATACGATACTATATCCTTAACGCTATTACATATTCAGTGGTATATAACGTTACATGTACAATGCAATATGTATAATGCAATATCGGTTAACAAAACATCTACTGATGCACAAACAAACTTGGACACATCATCGGTGTTGTTTCCTGGAGTCACTGGGTGTTTCCTGGAGTCACTGGGTGCTCTGTGTCACTGACTTATAATTATAAACCGGAGGTTTGGGGGTCAAGATACAGGACTTCTTGTCCAACCGACATCAGGTGGTGAGAATGGGCAGCATCACATCTGACCCCCTGAGCCTCAACACCGGAGCACCCCAGGGATGCGTGCTGAGCCCTCTCCTCTACTCCTTGTACACGTATGACTGCACAGCCACACATGACTCCAACACCATCATAAAGTACGCGGACGACAGGACACAGTGATAGGCCGAATCGTCAACAACGACGCGTCTGACTATAAGAGAGGAGATCAACTCACTGGCACTCTGGTGCCGGGAGAACAACCTCGCCCTTAACGTCGACAAGACCAAGGAGCTGATCGTGGACTTCAGGAGGCCGCAGAGAGATCATGCACCCATCCTCATCGATGGTGCTGTAGTGGAAAGGGTCAGCGAGTTCAAGTTCCTCGGAGTATACATCCGAGGTCAATGGAAGATTTTGGCACCAAAAAAAATCAACACAAAAAAACATTTTCACCTAGAAACTCCATTCATTCAGCTTACTTTGGACACGCATGCTTGGAACTTTAACTTTTAAAACTAACATCTGAAAACTTTGGCACTTTGATTAAGGGCACGGCACGGCCACACCGCACTTTTATTTTACCTCTGGGGCGGAATCTGCCAATGCTTTGTCAATGCAAATGCGTGGATTCTTGGAAAAAATCCGCAAGACCACATGCGTGCTTGAGATTTTTATGTTGAAATCATTTGTAGTTTTTGAAATATTTAACTTAACCGCCATGTTATGTCCATTGTCAATGGCAATGGACATTTAAAGGGAAAAAAGTACAAACTTTGGCAGGCTAAACAACTAGAAACCCCATTCAAACTTTAAAATGTTCATCTTACTGTGGACATGTTTGCCTGAAAATTAATCTTTGAAACATTTCATAGTTTTAGAAATATACTCCTTTAAAAGTTCAGAAAATTATAATGGAGGTCGATGGAAGATTTTGGCACCTCAAAAAAACACTTTCACCTAGAAACTCCATTCACACTTTTTATAATTCAGCTTACTTTGGACACACATGCTTGGACTTTTTATTTTGAAATGTTTTGTAGTTTTTGAGTTATTTAACTTTTAAAATTTACATCTGAAAACTTTGGCACCTCGCTGTTCCTTTATACTTGAACCTATAAACTTGATTCACAATTTAAAAATTCCACCTTACTGTGGACATGCATTCTTGAGATTTTGAAATAATTTGTAGTTTTTGAAATATTTAACTTTAAAAGCCCAATGCATTGGGCGAGGCAATGGCCATTTAAAGAAGAAAAATGTTAGTAGACCTGTGGGAGCCAGATTGCTCAGTTACTGAGTTACCGGGGAGAGGGTTCGAACTCATGACCTTGCGATCTGAAGTCAAGAGCTCTTCCAACTGAGCTACCAAAGCACACTAAACATGGTACATTGACATTCCATGAACGTGATGGGTCATTCCCCCAAAATAATTAAAGGCACTTGGCTCATGCACTTTACAAAAAAAAGAAAAGAAACATCGAAAATGTCTAAGTACTCCAGCTCTGAACTAGGAGACCTGGGATTTGAACATGGACTCTCTGTGCTGAGAGCCTGCTCTCGCCTTACAAAGACCAAAAAGAAAGAGTCGGGACCAAGATTCAGACTCCCAACCTTTGGATTGAGAATCCTCTCCTCTCAAGCCACAAGGCCTTTCACACCATAGGGATGGACGTTTGAGGTGATATTTGATGCTGAAGAAGGTGGTGGCAGATAAAAAGATGAAAATCCACAGCAAACACCTCTCCCCCCTGACAGAATGACTAAATCTACTGGATACACTTACTGATGATCAGGGTTCATTATGACACAACTGAGATTTAGGCAATCGTTTAAAACCATCCGTTGGAACATCTGTACTCAGAACCCACATTCATACTTTCATTGAGAGCCAATCGAGAGATGTTTAGTTTTAGCCTTAGTAATGTCATTTCTTAGTTTTAGATTTCTTAGTTTTAGATGATTAATAAAGAGTATTTGCTCTTCTCACTTTGTTTGGACCATTACATAAAAAAGCTTTCAAAGTTTTCAACTAGTTTGTAAGTCATCTACTACAACAACTATGACTAATATTTAACAAAGAATGAAAAAATAAGAAGTGAGTTTCACTGGAGGTGATCTGTTCAAGACTCCAAGTTGTAAACAGCTGTGTGTTTCAGTTATATCGTTAATTAATCAGCTGAGTGCAAATATTTAAGGCCATTCATGTAAATGCCAAAACAATCAGCAGGACACTGCAGGGAATTGAACCCACCTCAGTAAACCAAGAGTTCCATACCAGTGTCTTTAGATTTTTGAGTTATTTAGGTTGAATAAAGTGCACATTAACATTAACATTTCAACAGTAAAGTCACATCAGACAATGAGCATAAGCTGTCAGACTGTTACACACTGTAAAAATAAATAAAAAACGATATTCTACTCTGCCTCTCATTTATGGTTCAATTTGTTCTGAGGAAGTGTTCCTATTAGTCTGTTTTTCTTTTTGTTATTGTTTAATGTCATTTTTTTTCTTGCGATAGTGTTTTATTTTATGTCATTGTTTGTTTTTTAAAAAGAAAATCTATAGAGAGCTGTATTATTTAAGACTGAATGTTGAAATTGTTATTCTCCAATAAAAAGATTTATTAAAATATATATATATATTTGAGGGTGGGTAAGCCAATCAGAGGCGGAGTAGAAGTGACATCTCACATGGGGTTTTATTTATTCCACAGTAGGCTATAAACCTGTGTAAATGTTTAAAATAACATGTATTTTCAGTATTTTAAATACAGAAAATACAAGATCTGAAAGTATCTTAATACAAATTATATAAATTTTTCCTGTGCCAGCCAAATACAAATGACAAAATACGAAAAAAGTGTTTTAAATACGTATTTAAAATACTGCCCATATCAATCCCCATTGGTATTACCTTATTACCAATTGATATTATCCATGATGGTTAATAAATATAGTGAAACCTCTCATTCCTCAATCATTTTGTTACAGTTTCTGAAGACAATATGCTTCGGATTTCAGGTTGTTGCCCTAAGGGTATAATTCATGCTGCCGCCCTTCCCCTTAAAATACAATGCAATTGTTAACATATAGCTGTACATACAGTGTGATTTGACCTTGTTTTGAACCAATCGCAGGGAAAGAGACATACTATAAAAGACTCCTGAACACCCATCACCAGCATCAACCTGCGTTTGCCTTCAGAGCTGACTTAAACAAGGTATCCAGAGATTCCAGACACAGGAGCGGACCACTGCTATAGAGCCAAGATGAATTTTCACATTCTTGTAATCGTCGCCACCATCATAGGAAGAAGTAGTAGTCAGCTGACATTGAGTGCCTGTAATACAATAGGAGAAGCGAGGCGACCAGAATACACTGACATCGCAGTGACATGTGGCACCGACTCCATCAGTCTGGCAATCCAAGCCTGCCCTGTCGTCTACACCGGCTACAACGAGTCACTGATGATCGTGAACCATCATACGGAGGCAGCCTGCAGCGGAACCCTGGATACATCTGTATCTCCACCCGTGGTGCGTTTCAACTTCCCCTTGAACAATACCCATGCCTGTGGAAGTCTCTTCAGGACCACCAGCGCTGCCGGCACAGGGGTGTTCTCAGACTTCTCCAACATCCAGACAGTCAACGTCAGTGGCATTGTGCGATCCTCTGATCCCACCACAGGGACAATCACCTACAATGCGGAGATGAAGTACTATTACTCCTGCGCTTACCCCTTAGAGTACCTGATCAACAACACCCAGATCGATGTGTCAGCCTCCTCTATCGCATTGAAGGACAACAATGGCAGCTTCATCAGCACCCTGCGCATGGAACTGTTCAGCGATGAACAGTACACAAGCCCCCTGGTGATGCCAGAGAATGGAATCGAGCTGAGGACCAAGGTCTACGTGGAGGTGAAGGCCACTAACTTGACAGGCCAGTACAACATACTCCTGGACCGGTGCTACGCCTCAATCTCCCCGCTTCCTAGCAACTCCACCTTCTTCAACCTGTTAATGCCCTGCGAGACTGAACAGCTCACCACCATCATCGAGAACGGCATGAGCCAGAGCGCCCGCTTCTCCTTCCCGGCTTTCCGCTTCCAGCAGCAGCAGAACGAGACCGTCTCCACCTACTACCTGCACTGCATCACCCGGCTATGCGAGGTCAGCACCTGCAGCACCTTCATGCAATGCAACAACAGGAGAAGAAGAAGAAGCACGGAGGATGAGCCAGCCGACTTGTCCACCACCATCACCTCCCCGGAGATCCTCACCCAAGAAAATGTCATCAAAGGCCAGACCAAAACACATGATGAGAATTCGTCTGCTGGGCTTGGTGCTGCTGTAGGTGTTTTAGCCTTTGTGTGTATTGTTGCCCTGTGCATCGCTGCCGTCTTTTACAAGAGGCTCAGGAAATAAAACCAACCTCCTTGAGCTGAAGGCGGGATAATGGGGCATCGGGCTATAGGCTAAATACTGTCTTTTGAGGTGTACCATATCCACCAGCTTGTCTAACTTTTGTGGTTGAGGACAGGGCTTGGTTCATCTCACTGTTGTTTGTTGGGGGAAATATTAGTTTGTCCGTCATCATAGGCTAAACCGTGTAGGAATATCTACATTTTAGATGAAGAAGGAATGTGATTGAGATGTTTAGATAGATGTTAGTCTAATATGGACCCCATATTATGAGGGAATTTTGTTTGGTTGCGACAACCTCACTTTTCTTTTCTAACTTTTTTACCGTTTCTTGACGGTTGGCAATGCATGTATGCGATTCATAAGCTATTACTTAAAGAGGGGAAAAGGTAGTTGGAAGGAAAATATAAAAAAGGTTCATAAACCCAGTTTTAATATGTGAATGTTTGTGGAATGTTTTGAAAGTAAAGTCAATGTACCCTCCAAAGTATTACTTCGTTTAATTTATTGAATTTATCATCTTGCTTGAAAAAGAAAACCATAGCAAATAAACGTCATTTAGTTTGCACTTTATATTACTGGAAGTGTATGTAATACCTGGGTAAATACTATTATTATTACTATTAATCAGTAATAAGATGTGTGCAATTACCGTACATCTGATGTACAGGAAAGTGTAACATTTAAAACATTTTGTAAAACCATAAATGAAATAAATAAAGATGAAATAACATTTTACTGTCATTGTGACACTTTATTCTGGAGTTATCTTGACTCGTTTCTATCTCATTTATTTTCCACACATTTGAGGTATGCTTGGAGTACAATAATTTCACTGCCTGCAATGTTGCGTGAGCAGCTAATCTCCGGCATCCCTGGAACATTCGGTGTCTTTGCAAAGATACTCCTGGGAGGCCAAGGAAAAACGTCTGCCTCAAATCTTTCAAAATCTTCCAAATGTTTCTTTTATATTACTCCTACAGATTTTGGCTAAACCTCACGCAAATCGTTACACATTATCTCTATAGTCATGTGATCAAGAAGAATCTGTCAGATTTTTCATATTCCATCCTGATTGGCTACATATGGCTTAAGTTTGTGAGAGTGGCCTGTTTTGCAAAAATGCCACAAATCAATTGTCCAATTGCCGTGAAACTTTGCACACACATTCCGACTAGGCCAAGGGAGAACCTCCAAATTGTTCAAATCGGCCTCATGGTGGCTCTACAAAAGCCGACTTCACGTTTTGGTCTATAACTGTGCCTAAAACTTTCATTTGATATTTTAAAGTACAGTTAAAAAATACATATACATATATGAGAACACTTTCATTGACTTTATTCAAGTGTGGATTCTTATGTGGTTACACCATTTGACATTTCCAGCCACATTCTGTAATTTTAATTGTAAACATTTTGCAAATGTCTTTTCAAATGACATGAAATCAAGATGACTACAAAATGTCCATTTTAACAAACCTGATACATGGCTTTAAAATATAATTTTAAAAGATTTTCGACATGTGTACATTCACGTCATATATGGAGAGCTGTATTATTTAATGGCTGAATGTTGAAATTGTTATTCTCCAATAAAGAGATTTATTAAAAAAAAAAGATGTTCTGATGGTGGGTAAGCCAATCAGACAGGCAGAGTAGAAGTGATATCTCACATTGGGTTTTATTTATTCCACAGTAGGCTATAAACCTGTGTAAATGTTTAAAATGTAAAAAAAATTACATGTATTTTCTGTATTTTAAATACAGAAAATACAAGATCTGAAAGTATCTGAATACAAATTACATCAATTTTTTTCCATGCCAGCCAAATACAAAAAAAAATGTATTTGAAATACATTTAAAATACTGCCCATATCTGTCCCCACTGATATCACCTTATTCCCAATTGATTATCCATCAATCAATTGGGACTGATTATCCATCGATGGCTAATAAATATAGTGAAAACTCCTCATTACACAATTATCTTATGTGTATGGGATGTATAGGTGTGTGTCAAGTCAAGTCAAATTTATTTAAATAGCACATTTAAAAACATCAGCAGTTGACCCAAAGTGCTTTCCAAAACAAGAGCAAAACTAGAAAAAGTGCTCCTCGGAGCACAGGTCTCCGCCAGGTCAGGTACTAGGTAGGTTATTGTGGCCTCCTGGTGGCACTATAATAGGCCAATGTGAAAAGGGTGGCATTTCTTCTTAGGCCTTTCAATCGGACACTGCATTCATGATTTGAGGCATTTTGTTCCAAAAATGTGTTTTGCTAAATTAGACCTGCTGGTGGCGCTATAACAGGCCAATGTGAATGTGAAAAGGGGGGCATTTCTTCCTCGGCCTAGTGGGAATCTGCATGCAAAATTTCACGGAAATTGCACACTGCGTTCATGTTTTGAGGCCTTTTGTTCAAAACTGACCAATCCTGCAAACTTTGGAAGCCACTGTAAGCCAAATAGGATGGAATATGAAATATTCGGACAGATCCATCAGAATCACATGACTATGGAGATACAGTGTACCAATTTGCGTGTTTTTTGGACAGAATCTGAAGGAATAATCTCCAAAAAATTATTTTACATAAGTCGGCCACCTGGTGGCGCTGTAAAAAGCAGATGTGAAAAATGCAGTGCAGATGTTTTTCCTTGGCCTGTAGGGAGTGTGCATGCAAAGTTTCACGCAGATCAGTGCAGTTATAGTTAAAAATGCAAATTGGCCTGTTATAGCGCCACCATGAGGCTGATTTGAAAATGTTCAAGTGGCATTTCTTCCTCGGCCTAGTGGGAATGTGCATGTGCAATTTTATGGAAATGGCAAGCTGCGTTCATGATTTGAGGCAGTTTGTTCAAAACGGACCAATCCTGCAAACTTTGGAAGCCAACCTTAGCCAATGAGGATGTAATATGGAAAATGGCACCTGTGTACCGATTTGCATGACGTTAAAAGCTGTAGGTGTAATGGGGAAAACAAGGGTTTTGCACAAATCGGCCTCCTGGTGGCGCTATGACAGGCCCATGTGAAAAATGTGGGGAAGAGGTTCTGAATTGGCATCCAGGGAGTGGGTGTGCACAGTTTCGCAGCGACCGGGCCAACGGTGCCGGAGATTAGCTGGTAACACACGGACAGGACACACGGACACACGGACGGGCGGACGGACAGGGGGAAAAACATACTCTCTCGCCATGCCTTTCAGCCTGGCGGAGACTATAATGATGTCAATTGTCAAATCTTTGGTCAAAACAAATCCAATCATTCCAATTAATCTAATTTTATCATTTAGAGTTTTCCCCCATGAATGATAGAAGACAATTTTGCCAATGTTTGACCATTTTAATGTATAGTCTGTCACTTTAGAAATGTGAAGATACCCTGTATAGCCGGGGTGTCGAACTCATTTTGGGGTGTGGGCCACATTGGTCAAAATGCACGCTCACACGCATTCAGTTATACAGCATAGTTTTTCAGTCTGTTGTCTCAGTCACTGCTACTATAGTATATCACTTTGAAAACAAGACCAGGAGACCTGGTTCTGCCAGACCCAAAATGAAGTCCTAGTATGTAACACACCTACAAACCACTTTATAACTGAAGTTCATGATGTCATGAATAGTTCGTGACGAAAGGGGACGTCACAAACTTTTTTTTGGCTGGGGCCGGAGGACAAATGACCCCTGCCCATGTATGACGAAAGGGGACGTCATGAACTTTTTTTTGGCTGGGGCCGGAGGACAAATGACCCCTGCCCATGTATGGACGAAACAGATACAAAGCCTCATGTAAGCCCTTGGGTCTGGCAAAAATGTATTATGAAGAAGAATAGCTACTTTAATTATTGACATTAAAAACAACACGTTTTCACTATAGTGACAGAATTCTTCAAACAAAATAATTGCTGGCTGGAATGACCAGCAAAGCCAAGCTGGGAAGCTGGGCTTTGCTGGTCAGTCCAAAAGAACACTTTAAAGCACTAGAAGACTACATCTATACATTAAACATGTAATGGTGTAGTGGACTAATGCTCAAACTCTCAGGACTGGGTTTCCATGTTCAAGTCCCAGACCTACTGTAGTTGAATGTGAAATTATGAACTTCAAAAGTACTGAGAAATGGTGTAGTAATACTGAGTCTTTCAGCAGAGAGTTTCAATTGTCAAGTTTTGCCAGCTAAACTACAAAAAAATTACTAAAAAGCACTAAAAGACACATTTGGGGTAGAATAGTAAAGTTACATGATGAAGCTCTATATGCTGACGTATTTCAACTTTACTAACTGAAGGCTGACATATAAACACTTCAAGAGTACAAAGAGACATATGATGGGAGTGGCTGAGAGATGGTGTCTCAGTGCAGAGATTCCATGTTCAAATCCCAGTCATTCTATGGTTCATTGCTTTTCAACTTTACTAACTGAAGGCTGACATATAAACACTTCAAGAGTACGAAGAGACATAAGATGGGAGTGGCTGAGAGATGGTGTAGCGGTCTAAAGATCAGACTCTCAGCATTGAGATGCCATGTTCAAGACCCAGTCGTTCTATGGTTCATTGCTTTAAAATTTTACTAACTGAATGCTGACATATAAACACTTCAAGAGTACGGAGAAACATATGATGGGGGTGGTTGAGAGATGGTGTAGTGGTCTAAAGATCAGACTCTCAGCAAGGAGATGCCATGTTCAAATCCCAGTCATTCTATGGTTTGTTGCTTTTCAACTTTACTAACTGAAGGCTGACATATAAACACTTCCACAGTACGAAGAGACATATGATGGGGGTGGTTGAGATATGGTGTAGCGGTCTAAAGATCAGACTCTCAGCAAGGAGATGCCATGTTAAAAATCCCAGTCATTCTATGCTATGGTTCATTGCTTTTCAACTTTACTAACTGAAGGCTGACATATAAACACTTCAAGAGTACGGAGAGACATATGATGGGGGTGGTTGAGATATGGTGTCGCGGTCTAAAGATCAGACTCTCAGCAAGGAGATGCCATGTTCAAATCACCGTCATTCTATGGTTCATTGCTTTTCAACTTTACTAACTGAAGGCTGACATGTAAACACTTCAAGACTACAAAGAGACATACAATGGGAGTGGCTGAGAAATGGTGTAGCGGTCTAAAGATCAGACTCTCAGCATAGAGATGCCATGTTCAAATCCCAGGCATTCTATGGTTCATTGCTTTTCAACTTTACTAACTGAAGGCTGACATATAAACACTTCAAGAGTACGAAGAGACATAGGATGGGAGTGGCTGAGAGATGGTCTAGCGGTCTAAAGATCAGACACTCAGCATGGAGATGCCATGTTCAAATCCCAGTCATTCTATGCTATGGCTCATTGCTTTTCAACTTTACTAACTGAAGGCTGACATATAAACACTTCAAGAGTACGAAGAGACATATTATGGGAGTGGCTGAGAGATTTTTCAAGGCCAAAATACATAAAAGCAAGTCAAAAGCATGAAGACACATGTGAAGGGAGTGCTGAGAGATGGTGCAGTGGTCTAAAGGTCGGACTCTCAGCACAGAGATTCCATGTTCAAATCCCAGCCCTTCTATGGTTCATTGCTTTTCAACTTTACAAACTGAAGGCTGACATATAAAAGAACACTTCAACAGTACTAAGAGACATCTGCTGTTAGTCAGTGAGAGATGGTGTGGTGGGATCAGACTCTCAGCACAGAGGTTCCATGTTCAAATCCCGGTCATCCCATACTTCAAAGTACTTTGAAATTTTCAAGGCCAAAAATAAAGTCAAATGCACAAAGAGACATGTGAAGGGAGTGGCTGAGAGATGGGGTAGTGGTCTAAAGGTCGGACTGTCAGCACAGAAGTTCCATGTTCAAAACCCAGTTTTCCCATACTTCAAAGTACTTTGAAAATGTCAAGGCCAAAAAGAAAGTCAAATGCACGAAGAGACATGTGAAGGGAGTGGCTGAGAGATGGGGTAGTGGTCTAAAGGTCAGACTGTCAGCACAGAGATTCCATGTTCAAATCCCAGCCCTTCTATGGTTCATTGCTTTTCAACTTTACAAACTGAAGGCTGACATATATAAGAGAACACTTCAACAGTACTAAGAGACTTCTGCTGTTAGTCAGTGAGAGATGGTGTAGTGGGATAGTGATCAGACTCTCAGCACAGAGGTTCCATGTTCAAATCCCGGTCGTCCCTTACTTCAAAGTACTTTGACATTTTCAAGGCCAAAAATAAAGTCAAATGCACAAAGAGACATGTGAAGGGAGTGGCTGAGAGATGGGGTAGTGGTCTAAAGGTCGGACTGTCAGCACAGAAGTTCCATGTTCAAAACCCAGTTTTCCCATACTTCAAAGTACTTTGAAATTTTCAAGGCCAAAAAGAAAGTCAAATGCACGAAGAGACATGTGAAGGGAGTGGCTGAGAGATGGGGTAGTGGTCTAAAGGTCGGACTGTCAGCACAGAGATTCCATGTTCAAATCCCAGCCCTTCTATGGTTCATTGCTTTTCAACTTTACAAACTGAAGACTGACATATGAAAGAACACTTCAACAGTACTAAGAGACATCTGCTGTTAGTCAGTGAGAGATGGTGTAGTGGGATAGTGATCAGACTCTCAGCACAGAGGTTCCATGTTCAAATCCCGGTCGTCCCATACTTCAAAGTACTTTGAAATTTTCAAGGCCAAAAAGAAAGTCAAATGCACGAAGAGACATGTGAAGGGAGTGGCTGAGAGATGGGGTAGTGGTCTAAAGGTCGGACTGTCAGAACAGAAGTTCCATGTTCAAAACCCAGTTTTCCCATACTTCAAAGTTGTAGTACTTTGAAATTTTCAAGGCCAAAATACAAAAAAGCTAGTCAAAAGCAAGAAGAGACATGGGAAGGGAGTGGCTGAGAGATGGGGTAGGGGTCTAAAGGTCGAACTCTCAGCACAGAGGTTCCATGTTCAAATCCCAGTCGTCCCATACTTCAAAGTTGTAGTACTTTGAAATTTTCAAGGCCAAAATACAAAAAAGCAAGTCAACATCACAAAGAGACATGTGAAGGAAGTGGCTAAGAGATGGGGTAGTGGTCTAAAGGTCGGACTCTCAGCACAGAGGTTCCATGTTCAAATCCCAGTCGTCCTATACTTTAAAGTTGTAGTACTTTGAAATTTTCAAGGCCAAAATACCAAAAAGCAAGTCAAAAGCACGAAGAGACACCTGCTGAGGGCCCAAAGGTGCGTTGGCGCAGTGGTGTGGTGTGCTTGATCGGTTGCCTCTGCTACAGACAGTTGGGCAGGTTCAAGTCCCATGCCATCAACGTACTGGAGGACCATCGGGGGGAATGCGTCCCTCCCCTGTTTCCTGATAGTTAAAGGTGGGGGGTTATGTCTGAAAGAACTCTGCCCAGCTAAGGTTTTACAGAAAGAAATTAGAAATTTTAGGTCCTCTGAACTCATCCGGCTGACCACACTCCCAAACCCTTCCGTAGAAGCTCAGCAGGGAGTTTTTGGGGGATCACATGGTTTTGCTGCCTTTGTGCTTCTTAAGGACTGGTACCGCTGGTTTGTGAACAGGGCCATATGGTGGATAAACACTAAGGGCACTGAAAACGTCAAAAATGTCAAAGACACCGAAAACACATCAGAGGCACTGGGAGCCTTTCAGGCACATGGGGTGCCTCGATGGCACTGAATGAGTTGGAGTGTCCTTCTGTAAAACCTTAGCTGGGCAGAGTTCTTTCAGACATAAACCCCCACCTTTAACTATCAGGAAACAGGGGAGGGACGCAGTCCCCCCGATGGTCCTCCAGTACGTTGATGGCATGGGACTTGAACCTGCCAACTGTCTGTAGCAGAGGCAACCGATCAAGCACACCACACCACTGTGCCAACGCACCTTTGGGCCCTCAGCAGGTGTCTCTTCGTGCTTTTGACTTGCTTTTTTGTATTTTGGCCTTGAAAATTTCAAAGTACTACAACTTTAAAGTATAGGACGACTGGGATTTGAACATGGAACCTCTGTGCTGAGAGTCCGACCTTTAGACCACTACCCCATCTCTCAGCCACTCCATTCACAGGTCTCTTTGTGCTTTTGATTTGCTTTTTTGTATTTTGGCCTTGAAAACTTCAAAGTACTACAACTTTGAAGTATGGGATGACTGGGATTTGTACATGGAACTTCTGTGCTGGGAATCCAACCTTTAGACCACTACCCCATCTCTCAGCCACTCCTTTCACATGTCTCTTTGTGCTTTTGACTTGCTTTTTTTGTATTTTGGCCATGAAAATGTCAAAGTACTACAACTTTGAAGTATGGGACAACTAGGATTTGAACATGGAATCTCTGTGCTGAGAGTCCGACCTTTAGACCACTACCCCATCTCTCAGCCACTCCTTTCATATGTCTCTTCGTGCCTTTGACTTTCTCTTTTATATTTCGGCCTTGAAATGTTCAAAGTTCTACAACTTTGAAGTATGTGAAGACTGGGATTTGAACATGGAACCTCTGTGCTTAGAGTCCAACCTTTAGACCACTACCCCATCTCTCAGCCACTCCCTTCACATTTCTCTTTGTGCCTTTGACTTGCTTTTTTTGTATTTTGGCCTTGAAAATGTCAAAGTACTACAACTTTGAAGTATTGGACAACTGGGATTTGAACATGGAACCTCTGAGCTGATCTTTAGACCGCTACACCATCTCTCAGCCACACCCATCGTATGTCTCTTTGTAGTCTTGAAGTTTTTATATGTCAGCCTTCACTTAGTAAAGTTGAAAAGCAATGAACCATACAATAACTGGGATTTGAACATGGCATCTCCATGCTGAGAGTTTGATCTTCAAACCGCTACACCATCTCTCAGCCACTCCCATCGTATGTCTCTTTGTACTCTGGAAGTGTTTGTATGTCAGCCTTCAGTTAATAAAGTTGAAAAGCAATGAACCATAGAACGACTGGGATTTGAACATGGAATCTCTGCACTGAGAGTCTGATGCTTAGACCACCACACCATCACTCAGCCACATTTAGCTGATGTGTCATATAATTTAGACCCTCCAGAAAAATGCGATTTTGCGATCGCATAATTTACCGCATAATCAGCAAAATGGCTCATAATTATGCGGGGGTAACGTTTTTTCAAAAAGGCCGCATCGCATCGCATAAAATGCGCATCGCATAATATGCGCATCGCATCGCAGAATATGTGCTTCGCATCGCATATTTCTGCATATTTCGCAACTTTTCACATATTTCTGAGTTTTCGCAACTTTTCGCATATTTCAATATTTCGCATATTGCCGCATATTTCACAACTTTCCGCATATTTTGCAACTTCCCGCAATTTCACCGCATAAAAATGCAAAAACCCCAATGTGAAAAGGGGGGCATTTCTTCCTCAGCCTAGTGGGAATGTGCATGCAAAATTTCACGGAAATTGCACACTGCGTTCATGTTTTGAGGCATTTTGTTCAAAACTGACCAATCCTGCAAACTTTGGAAGCCACTGTAAGCCAAATAGGATGGAATATGAAATATCGGACAGATCCATCAGAATCACATAACTATGGAGATACTGTTTACCAATTTGCATGTTTTTTGGACAGAATCTGAAGGAATAATCTCCAAAAATGTATTTTACATAAATTGGCCTCCTGGTGCCGCTGTAAAAGGCAGATGTGAAAAATGCAGTGCAGATGTTTTTCCTTGGCCTCTAGGGAGTGTGAGTGCAAAGTTTCACGCAGATCGGTGCAGTTATAGTTAAAAATGTAAATCGGCCTGTTATAGCGCCACCATGAGGCTGATTTGAAAATGTTCATGTGACATTTCTTCCTCGGCCTAGTAGGAATGTGCGTGTGCAATTTTATGGAAATGGAAAGCGGTGTTCATGATTTGAGGCAGTTTGTTCAAAACGGACCAATCCTGCAAACTTTGGAAGCCAACCTTAGCCAATGAGGATGTAATATGGGAAATCGGACAGATCCGGGTTGATCACATGACTAGAGATACTGTGTACCGATTTGCATGACGTTTTGTGAAAAGCTGTAGGTGTAATGGGAAAAAATGGGTTTTGCACAAATCGGCCTCCTGGTGGCGCTATGACAGGCCCATGTGAAAATGTGGGGCAGAGGTTCTGAATTGGCATCCAGGGAGTGGGTGTACACAGTTTCGCAGCGACCGGGCCAACGGTGCCGGAGATTAGCTGGTAACACACGGACAGGACACACGGACGGACGGACAGGGGGAAAAACATACTCTCTCGCCATGCCTTTCGGCCTGGCGGAGACAAAAATAGACCTTAGTCTATTCAGTCTAGTCTAGTGTTAGTCTAGTGTGTGACTCGCCATGAGAGTCAGACTCCACAACAGTGGCTCTGAGCTCTTGTTGTAAAGCTCTGCAGGCTTATGGGATGCAGTGCGTTCTTGAACACAGAGGACGAACATATTTAGTACAGATGCATTTCTACAAGCAGTTCGACATTGGTTGTGAACATGTCACAACCTTCTCAGCAGTGCATACACCCAGCCTACATCGTGTGCCTTACCACCTAAATGTTAGACCCTGGCACTAAATTGGACCTCGCTCTCACTGGCCCCTTTTCAACCAAAATAACTTTGGTTCTAGAACTGGTTCCGTTCTAGATTCTTGGAACCTTGATGCTGTCACGGCTTGCGTTTCCACCAGTTTTAAGCAGAACCATTGTAATTTTAGGGTGGCATAACTGCATGCTTAGAGAGCCCGCCTGGGGAGCAGGAGTCCCCAGTTGTCCCAGATTCAATTCCAGGCCTGGCCGGCAATGTGTCGAATATGACTGGTCGAAGTGTCCATTTCACGGGGGAAATTCAATTGTCAATGGCAGTTGCAGTTTACCTTTTCTTTTTTTGTGTGTTTTCCGCTTGCTTTTGCATATTGCATCTACATCTTCCAACCCGAAGGATAGTGACACGCCAACTTGGGTTCCCAGTTCCCAGTCCCAGTTCTGAACCAATTCATTTTCAGTGGAAACACTCTGAACTGGAGTTCAGGAATGGAACAATGTACCTTTAATCCTCTAAAGTCGGCCAGGACACCCATGACCCAGGACCCATTCAAATTGCATTATAAAACAACACGTGAGACGCCAGAGGGTTTTAAGCAACAAACAAAGCCAATCGAAGGAGTTTGTGGGCAGGACTAATGATGAACTTTAAGTAACAAGTGCGATACAAGTGGGAAAATATGTAGTTTCAAATTAGTGCTTGTTTTACTGCTTCGGTTCTGTATAATTAGGTTTTAGGTGAATTGGTGTTATTTTAAGTGATACTAGTTTATATATTTATTTTATTCATTTATTTCCATGCATTTGTAATGTTTGTCGGTTTTACACCGAGGACCACTTTGTAAATAAGTGTTTTAAGTGCTATCCTCTGTTTTGTCTGTTTGAATCCAAATAAAGGCCTGGTTATCTTATTATTATGATGCTGTACAGTAGTGTGAGCTGGAGAACCCTCTCACCTCTTCAGACTCCACCTTAGCCCGTGGCACTTGTCCTAGCCTTGAATCCTTGCAGGATTATGCAAAGGCTAAAATGTAACTTAGATAGCATGTTATGTAGAGACAGATACCAGGTCATTGTTGAGCTGGCATCCTATAGTACAGATTCAATGTACAGATTATAGACATTTTTGGGGGGATATTCTACGGTTAAACTGATGATAGGCGCTTGGTTTACTTATGTATTAGTTTATTGGTAGATTACCATTTCTATGCATTTGATGTTGTTGTCCTTGCTTACTGTAAATCCCTCTGGATTAAGAGCGTCTGCTAAATGCTTAAATTGTAACTTGTAACCCAGTACCCTGTCTGTCTGTCTGTCTGTCTGTCTGTCTGTGTGCTGGAGAACCCAGTACCCTATCTGTCTGTCTGTGTGTCTTGTGTGCTGGAGAACCCAGTACCCTGTCTGTCTGTCTGTCTGTCTGTCTGTGTGCTGGAGAACCCAGTACCCTACCTGTCTGTCTGTCTGTCTTGTGTGCTGGAGAACCCAGTACCCTGTCTGTCTGTCTGTCTGTCTGTCTGTCTGTCTGTCTGTCTGTCTGTCTGTCTGTCTGTCTGTCTGTCTGTCTGGTGTGCTGGAGAACCCAGTACCCTACCTGTCTGTCTGTCTGTCTGTATGTCTGTCTGTCGTGCTGGAGAACCCAGTACCCTGTCTGTCTGTCTGTCTGTCTGTCTGTCTGTCTGTGTGCACCTGGATCCTCTGGTAGGCTATGCAGTTACAAGTCTTGGGCATCTCTACTGCAACAGCTTTGGTAGGTCCTGAAGCACACTATCCAAACACCATTAAAACACTATTAAACGTCCTATCCTTTAACTATAAATATCCATGTAATTACAGTTCTCAGATAGCATCCATACTCACTCAGAAATGTGTTCAAATGTCTCACACTCTCTCTTCTCCTCCAGGCTAGTGTTAGTTGATGAGCAACAGACCACTTTGCACTTATTAATGTCAGCTGGTTATGGTAGAAATACTGAGTGAAAACCCAGCTCCAAACACACTAACCTTCTTGTTTTTAACAGGGTTACACTCTGATCTATATGCTCAGCCTGGCTCTTAATAACATTTTATTAATAAACAACAGTTTTCACCTCTATGGTTTTCACCCATTTCTCATACTCTTTTTGTTTATTCCCACCCCCTCAGAACCTGGTAGGTTGACTACAGTTGATTGACACCTGGCTACCCAATGACATTGTGTCCACGAGCCTGGTATGAGCCTTGGAGTTTAGCCAACTAGTTAGTGCTGCTGCCTGTGATATATGAGACCTGGGTTCAAATTTACATGCTTGTCTTTGTTGTTTGATTCTAGGTTAAGAGTTCACACACCTCTCTTACGTAAATGAAATCTACGTTTGAAATATAAAGTTATAAAGTTAATGTGTGGAATCAAATCTATTTTCTTTCCTCTCTTTCATCCTTTTTTTGTCGTTTTTTGTTGTGTTGAGAAACTGTGTTTTCGGCCCTGTCCATCCATCTGTGTGTAATACTGATATTGTTGGTCTAAATGGGACTGAAAGTATGAATGAGGTTTTATGTAGATCATGTCCTTTTGGGTTCATTAGAGTGCAGTGTTTGTAGTTGTACTGAACCACATATTTACACTCTGAGTTAAACTAATATTTGTGCGTTGCCAAAACGTTGTTTTGTTATGTAATGGTTATATATAATATAAAAGCGCAGAATTTTTAATTGTGCAATAATTGATCACAAAGCGGTTTGTGATTGTTCTGGGAAAAAGGCCACCAAGCTTGTGTTAACTTCCAATGACATTGCATTTCACTGCCCGGAGGATACACGCTTATTTTACATATTACAGTTTTTCGCTTGGACGCATTTCCTGAAACTTTTAACAATGAAACCAATAAAATATTACACTAAACAACCCACAATCAACAATCAAACTGATGTGTCAAAAGAGTAAGACACTACTGTCAGACTGTTACACACTGTAAAATATATATATATATATATATATATATATATATATTCTACTCTGCCTCTCATGTATGGTTCAATTTGTTCTGAGGAAGTGTTTCTATTTGTCTGTTTTTCATTTTGTTATTGTTTAATGTCATTTATTTTCTTGCGATAGGGTGTTTTATTTTATGACATTGTTTGTTTTAAAAAAAGAAAATCTATAGAGAGCTGTATTATTTAAGGCTGAATGTTGAAATTGTTATTCTCCAATAAAAATGATTTATTAAAAAAACAATTTGTTCCATGTCTCCACGGAATTGTTTTATTTATTCCACAGTAGGCTATAAACCTGTGTAAATGTTTAAAATATTTAAAATAACAACATGTATTTTCAGTATTTTAAATACAGAAAATACAAGATCTGAAAGTATCTTAATACAAAATATAGCTGCAAGCAGCGATAAGCGGGGCCAGGGAATAGAGAGAGAGAGAGAGAGAGAGAGAGAGAGAGAGAGAGAGAGAGAGAGAGAGAGAGAGAGAGAGAGAGAGAGAGAGAGACTAATGAGGAGTGAGTGAGGGCAGGTGTGATTATGGATTGAGAGGGAATGACAGCAGGTGAGGTGGGTAGATCCAATCCATGGGAATAGGCCAGGTGGACTGTTTGCTGTTGCTCACTTTCTAAAAAAACATAATTATGAGAGAGAGAGAGAGAGAGAGAGAGAGAGAGAGAGAGAGAGAGGAGAGAGAGAGAGAGAGAGAGAGAGAGAGAGAGAGAGACAGAATAGATTGAAGAGAGAGAGAGAGACGGAATAGATTGAAGAGAGAGAGAGAGAGACGGAATAGATTGAAGAGAGAGAGAGAGACGGAATAGATTGAAGAGAGAGAGAGAGACGGAATAGATTGAAGGAGAGAGAGAGATAAACGGAATAGATTGAAGAGAAAGAGAGATAAACGGGAATAGATTGAAGAGAAAGAGAGAGAGAGAGAAACGGAATAGATTGAAGAGAAAGAGAGAGAGAGAGAAACGGAATAGATTGAAGATGAGAGAGAGAGAAACGGAATAGATTGAAGAGAAAGAGAGAGAGAGAGAGAGAAATGGAATAGATTGAAGAGAAAGAGAGAGAGAGAAGAGAAACGGAATAGATTGAAGAGAAAGAGAGAGAGAGAGAGAAACGGAAATAGATTGAAGAGAAGAGAGAGAGAGAGAGAAACGGAATAGATTGAAGAGAAAGAGAGAGAGAGAGAAACTGAATAGATTGAAGAGAAAGAGAGAGAGAGACTTGGAAACGGAATAGATTGAAGAGAGAGAGCGAGAGACTTGGAAACGGAATACATTGAAGAGAGAGAGAGCGAGAGACTTGGAAACGGAATACATTGAAGAGAGAGAGAGCGAGAGAGACATGGAAACGGAATAGATTGAAGAGAGAGAGAGAGACATGGAAACATAATAGACTGAAGAGAGAGAGAGATGGAAGCAGAACGGATTGAATGGACATCTCAACCTATTGCCATTAACAGGAATCGAACCCTCAACCTTCGGATTGACAGGCTGCAACACTACCTATAGTGCTATAGCTTTGTCCAGGCTAAACCCAGGTCGGAGAGAGAGAGAGAGAGACATGGAAACGGAATAGATTGAAGAGATAAGGATAATTCCTTTAACAGGTCCGTTCATGAAAGTCCTTGCGGTCTTGTTTCCAATGAGGGCCTGTGAGCAATTAGGGGTTAAGAGTCTTGCTCAGGGACAAATTTCATTTGCTGGCCTGGCCTGGAATCGTACCTGGGGCAACTAGGGCCTCTGGCTCCCTAGGCTGGCTCACTAACCACTCAGCTATGGCCGCCCCTCAAGAGAGAGAGAGAGAGAGAGAGAGAGAGAGAGAGAGAGAGAGAGACACATGGAAACGGAATAGATTGAAGAGGGAGACATGGAAACGGAATAGATTGAAGAGAGAGAGAGAGAGAGAGACATGGAAACAGAATAGATTGAAGAGAGAGAGAGACATGGAAACATAATAGATTGAAGAGAGAGAGAGAGATGGAAGCAGAATGGATTGATTGGACATCTCAACCTATTGCCATTAACAGGAATCAAACCCTCAACCTTCGGATTGACAGGCTGCAACACTACCTATAGTGCTATAGCTTTGTCTAGGCAGAGGTTGTCTGTTGAAGATAAAATTGAACCAGTGAAAGCAGCCGATCTACAAGCTCAGAAACACGTTGCTATCTGAAAAGTTTTGAGATTGTAGATCGGCTATTTTCAGAATGAAGTATGTCATACATTGAAAAGACATACTCTCAAATAAGCATTTCAGGTTATCTTTAACAATTGCACTTGCATTAATTGACACAAGTAAGACGCGCGAACGCTGGAAGCGAACGCAGATTGACTGAGGCTGCTATATTTCAACCACACTGTAGTAGTGCACTCTGCCGCACTCTGCCGGCTGTATACAGGCAGTGCAGCTGCTGGCATTTCAGCACGGAGTTTCGAGTCACATGGGGGCGCGAGCCAATGAGAGCGTGAACACACGCTGTATACAGGCAGTGCAGCTGCTGGCATTTCAGCACGGAGTTTCGAGTCACATGGGGGCGCGAGCCAATGAGAGTGTGAACACACACGGAAAGACCATAAATAAGGGACAGACACACACACACACACACAACAACCCAAGCACGGTGATATAGTAAGCTCCACTTGGTCGGAGGCCTCCTTCCGCTTTCGCAACAATCATGTTGTGTGCAATGCAACTTAAATGAAGTCTGCATCAAGTGAGGCTTGAACTGGCAACCTTGAGGTTTTAAGGCACACACTTAAGCGAGGAGCCATTGGAACAACAGACCTGACCTGGTGAATGAGAGAGAGAGAGAGAGAGAGAGAGAGAGAGAGAGAGAGAGAGAGAGAGAGAGAGAGAGAGAGAGAGAGAGAGAGAGAGAGAGAGGAGAGAGAGAGAGAGAGAGAGAGAGAGAGAGAGAGAGACATGGAAACATAATAGATTGAAGAAAGAGAGAGATGGAAGCAGAATGGATTGATTGGACATCTGAACCTATTGCCATTAACAGAAATCGAACCCTCAACCTTTGGATTGACAGGCTGCAACACTACCTATAGTGCTATAGCATTGACCAGGCTGAGGTTGTCTGTTGAAGATAAAACTGAACCAGTGAAAGCAGCCGATCTACAAGCTCAGAAACACGTTGCTATCTGAAAAGTTTTGAGATTGTAGATCGGCTATTTTCAGAATGAAGTATGTCATACATTGCAAAAACTGACCCTTCTCAGATAAGCATTTCATGTTATCTTTATCAATTGCATATGTATTCATTAATACAGTCTTGTTGTTTGCAATGCACTTTAAATGAAGTCTCCACCAAGTGAGGCTTGAACTGACAACCTTGATGTTGTGAAACATTCACTTAAGCGGAAGCCATTGGACCAACAGACCTGATACAGTGAAAACGGAGGTCAGACAGATGATACAATTTCACGCAAATAAATGAAAAATCCTGGGTTTAAGTGTTTTTCAAAACTGCTCAAAATTGCGGACAATCTAAGGGCGGAGAGAGAGACATGGAAACGGAATAGATTGAAGAGAGAGAGACATGGAAACAATAGATTGAAGAGAGAGAGGATGGAAGCAGAATGGATTGATTGGACGTGTCAACCTATTGCCATTAACAGGAATCGTACCCTCAACCTTCGGATTGACGGGCTGCAACATTACCTATAGTGCTATAGCTTTGTCCAGGCTGAGGTTGTCTGTTGAAGATAAAAGTGAACCAGTGAAAGCAGCCGATCTACAAGCTCAGAAACACGTTGCTATCTGAAAAGTTTTGAGATTGTAGATCGGCTATTTTCAGAATGAAGCAAAAACATACCCTCTCAAATAAGTATTTCAGGTTATGTTTAACAATTGCACATGTATTAATTGACACAATCATGTTGTGTGCAATGCAACTTTAATGAAGTCCGCATCAAGTGAGGCTTGAACTGGCAACCTTCAGGTTGTGAGGCACACGTTTAAGGGAGAAGCCATTGGACCAACGGACAAGAACCTGTGAAAAAGGAGATCAAACAGATGATACAGTTTCACGCAAATAGCTGAAAAATCCTGGGTTTAAGTGTTTTTCAAACTGCTCAAAATTGCGGACAATCTAAGGGCGGAGCTTACTGGTCAACGTGATACATGTGTTCCTCATGAGTCAAGGCACATGTGTAAGCAGGTTTAATGGCTGTCGGCCAAACGAGGCATGACTTTTGCCTGTTTAAAGTTTGCAACTTTCAAAAAAATTGCTATAGCGCCCCCCTTTGACCAATTGGAGTAAGATTGGTTTCAGTAATATTTGGAATGACCCTCAACATTAACACATTGACCGCCAGAGGTTAATCTCATAATGTACTCACCAGTGCCAACGTTTTATTGTTGTTTTTTGTTTTTTTCAGGTCGCCATAGGCCCCGTTAAAATCCTTTAGATTGCGCGATCCACTGTTTGTAAACAACGGGCACATGTCCTGGTGTCTACTCGTCGAGACCGCGTGTCAAACGGAGCCGCCATGTTTGAGTTCTGATCGTTTATGTTAACATGGGAAATGCGAGGATGAAAAACTACATGTTTACAGGGGCTTTTACAGGGGTTTTTGTGTACGACTTAGAATGGAGACAGACGGGAAACAAAAAACGAGATCGCACTTCCGGTCGACATCGGGTGGTGTTACACTGAAAATGGTCCCCCTAGAAAATTGAAAAAAAAAAAAAAATCGAAAAAAAGGAAAAAGCACCACAGCCCGTAGGCTACGGGATCGGCGCTTAACCGTTGGATTTAACGGCCCGTAGAACTACGGGCCCGGCGGTAAATGTGTTAACGCAAAGTTTCAAAGAAATGTGAGTCTGCATGTATGTGTTAGGGGCAGATGAATAATTGTCATAAAACTGCAATATTCATTGGCTCATTAAAGCTTCATTTTTTCACTTATGGAAAATCTTTGCTGCTTGTTTGTCGGCATAGGTCCAAAGTTCATGTGTAAAACGTTTCGTGCAGATTACTCAAAAATCCCAGGAGGAGATAGGTTTTAACTGTTTTTCATATAATTCAAAATGGTGGGAGATCTAAAGGTCAGAGGTCAAAAGTCAGAGGGTTAAAGTTGTTCATCATGAGTAGACGCATGTGTGTATTGAAGTTTTATGGCTGTAGGTTAAACAGGGCATGAGTTGTACCTGTTCAAAGTTGGCATTTTCAATTGAGTGCTATAGCGCCACCTTTTGACGAAAGATTGTGAGATTTATTTCTTGATAGTTTTTCATGACCATCTACCATATGGCCAAGTTTCGTAAAAAGTGACAGCACGGTTCAGCCAGAACTGCGAAAAGTGGCAGAAGAAACAGAATACAGGCAATATTAAAACAGGTCCAGAGCTGAGCTCTGGCCCCGTAATAATGCAGTCCACACGCATTTGTGGTATTTGTCACTGGATATATTGGAAAACAGTATCTGCATTTAACCCTAAGGGGCAGTGTCTCGGGGAGCAGTTGGGGGTCAAGTGTCTTGCTCAGGGACACTTGCTGGGGCCTGGAATTGAACCTGAGACCTCTGGGTTCCAAGGCGGGCTCTCTAATCATTCAACTATGGCCGCACCTTGTGCAGTGCATGTTTGGAATGATGTGGTGTGTGTGTGTGTGTGTGTGTGTGTGTGTGTGTGTGTGTGTGTGTGTGTGTGTGTGTGTGTGTGTGTGTGTGTGTGTGTGTGTGTGTGTGTGTGTGTGTGTGTGTGTGTGTGTGTGTGTGTGTGTGTGTGTGTGTGTGTGTGTGTGTGCGTGCGTGCGTGCGTGCGTGCGTGCGTGCGTGCGTGCGTGCGTGCGTGCGTGCGTGCGTGCGTGCGTGCGTGTTTTGTTAATACAGATCTAAATCCACAAAGTCACTTGTAACTCAAGTTTTCAAATAATTGTAGTGGAGTGAATAAAAAAGTACAATTATTTACAATTATTTGCCTCACGTAGAACTACGTACAGGGTTGCATTGCTCATGGGGCGTCCTGACACGCCGCGCAACAACCTTTTTGAACAGGAGCTCTATGCATTAAAACAACTTTAAGTTCACACCTCAACAAAGTTTACAAAGGCTCCCGACTGACACCAGGCGATTTTTTTTATATGAATGAGCCTATAGATGCATAACAATTGTCCATTGTGTGACCTGTAGTGTAGGTGTTGAGCGACGTGCGCGGCACCTCATTAAAATAGAGTGCAACCACGTTCCAATTCAGCAATGCAACACTGACTACGTAATGACATTTTAGTAACAATTCAGGCATTTAGCAGACGCTCTTAGTCCAGAGCCAATTACAATAGAGTCTTTTGATAGTAGTTTTGTAGTAGTATGGTCAAGTTGGGCGTTCATTTACGAAGAACACAAAAAGTTTGAATATGGACCATAAGACGGTTTCTGCCCGACGACAGCAACGACAACATAGGATTTTTCAGAAAACTGTTTTTTTTTAATATATAAATTATACAAATATAAATACATTTTTTTTTATTTTGAGGGCATTTGTAGAATTGGCCTTAGGCCTAAATGGGTTAAAGGCCTCGACTGATTCTGCATTTCTTACGCACGCACGCACGCACGCACGCACGCACGCACGCACGCACGCACGCACGCACACACACACACACACACACACACACACACACACACACACACACACACACACACACACACACACACACACACACACACACACACACACACACACACACACACAATTCAATTTTCAATTCAAAGGGCTTTATTGGCATGAGAAAACATACGTTTACATTGCCAAAGCAGAAAGCATAATACAACAATACAGCAATACAATCAAAATCACACATACACACACACACAACCGCCTTCGGTTTTCAGCAGTGGTGTAAAGTAACTAAGTACATTTACTTAAGTACTGAACTTAAGTACAGGGTATTTATTTTGAGGTATTTGTACTTTACTTGAGTATTTCCAATTTCCAACACTTTTACTTCTACTCCACTACATCTCAGAGGCAAATATTGTACTTTTACTCCACTACAATTATTTGAAAACTTTAGTTACTAGTTACTTTTCAGATATAAATTATGATATTATGAAACACACATTAACCACTTTAGCCCTATTTTATACCTAGGCTATTTGAAAACAGCCGATCTACAAGCTCACAACGTGTCGCATCGCGACGCGTTGTGAGCTTGTAGATCTGCTATTTTCAAATATTTTAGTACTTTTACTTTTGGTACTTTAAGTACATTTTTGATGCCAACACTTTTGTACTTTTACTCAAGTAAGTTTTTGGTTCTGGACTTGAACTTGTAACAGAGTATTTCTATATTGCAGTATTGGTACTTTTACTTAAGTAAAGAATTTGAGTACTTTTTCCACCACTCCCAGTCAGTGAAAAGGCCGTTTCAGACGGGTGACCACTGACACGGGCGTCCTCGCTTGATGTTGTCCAGCGCGTAGCGTGGAGTGAAAGCTGACCACAGTCCAGCTCTTGTCGCCCCTGCGGGCGTGTGCATGAAACGAGCATGCACGAGGGCGAGGATTTCACGGGACCGCGCCCGCTTGCCTCGATCTC